>NC_133320.1:10426700-10483236 GCF_012295235.1 Primulina huaijiensis
CGCAACTAACTTATTAAATCATATATTTCATTTAGGCAATAGCGTGGCTCTGCCGGTTGTTCTAAATGAAATATAATGATTTAATTTAACATTTATTTTATGCAGTTATATATTTTTATGGTTATATATATATATAATCATAGGTACCATATATAAAATATCGGTGAATTCGGTATTTTCTATAGTGGAAACTATATTATATTAGGTGTGTGTTTAAAAATTTAATTTCTTGGAACCATTATTTATGGTGGTTTCCTTTGTTTTACTTTTAGTTAAACAATATTGCATAAACCAAGAATAAATCCTCGAGCCTTGACAAAATTTATAATTTGTAAACTTCGTTCTTACATTTGGTAATCTATAAATTAATAAATTTAAACTTAAAATAACCTCTCCGTGGATTGATCTCGTACTTACGAAATATATTACTTGCAGACAACCTACACTTGGGTGAATTATAATTTAAGTAGTAGCACATATCCTAGGCAATCACATTTCTCAGCTGCTAAACGTATATTGAAATATCTTAAATGCACACAAAATGTGGGCTTATGGTATGCTAAGGACTAAAATTTCAACCTAGTTGTTTATTCATAGGCAAATTAAGCATGATGTAAGTTTGATCGAAAAAGCACCAGTGGGTCATGTCAGTTTCTAGGAGACAGAGTGATTTCATGGTTCAGCAAGAAGCAAACGTCCATAGAAACTTCCAAAACTGAAGCAAAATATCTAGCTGTTGGAAGCTGCCACGCTCAATTTCTCTGGATTCAGCAACAACTAAAAGATTATGGAGTCATTGCAGAAGAATCACCAATCTACTGTGACAATACAAACACAATTGCGATAACCTATAATCCAATTCTTCACTCCAAGACCAAACACATTGATGTCAGACATCATTTCATTAGAGAGCATGCTCTAAAGAAGACAATCAGGCTGGAGAACGTCTCAGCTGAACAACAAGCAGTTGACATCTTAACCAAGATATTACCCGAGACTAAGTTTTCTCATTTTTGTAAAATTCTTGGTTTAATTGATTTGTCTTGATATTAGTTGCATTGTTATGTTAGTTTGTGGTGTCATTCAGTAGCTGTTAAGCTGTTACTAATTATCTTTTAAGTCAGTATCAGTTAGAATGCATAAGAAATTAAAGCCTAAATTTTTTATTGATTGAAATGAGTAGCTATTACATTGTTTATTTCATTCTCTACTGCATTCAGCCAGGAGTTCATCCATGCGGATAACTTGCCGGTGGCAGTTTTCATGAACTCATCTGAAAAAGCAATGTTTTTTCAAAATCCTCTGCTCCTTGAGAAGCATTAGATGGTATACACCTTCTTCTGTGAAGAATTATGAAGCATGAGCAACGCCAAGACACCACATATACTTATTTTCAATTGCCACTCGCCTTCGAGTGACAACCATTTCATCCTCTCTGGAGGACTGCAGCTCTTGGATTTTAGTCCAGGTTGACAATGTCTTCTCAAAGACAAGATCTTCTATTTTCAGCTTTCGAGCAGCTTCAATAGATTGCTTTAAATCCTCAGCAAAATCTGGTTTTTGTGAACTGCTTGATGAGTCCACTTGTTGTTGCTTTATTTTGTTATATCTGCTGAAATATTCAACTGATCTTGTGACTAAACATTTCACTCTTATTTATAGATATGATTCTACTCTTATAAAGAGACGCATTTGTTATATTTGACGATTCATCTTCCAAGGATAAGAATTATCTTTTATTTATACAATATATTTTAGAGAAAATCATTGACTTGACTTTATACTATTTGCGTTATTGTTCAGTTAGTCAACTGCTATCAGTTAGTGTACTGAAAGAAAATAACAATGAATCGGAATAGAAATTTTATTGATAACATCTTTCTATTATTACACGATTCAATTCTCTTTCAACGGCTTCTAACCAAAGAGACATCCAAAAAGACATCTCGCTGGAGGCAATTCTTCTGTAGCCCTCAGAGAAAACAATTCTTTCTAGCACTCTCTGTTCCTTGATGAGCATCAAATAGTAAAGACCTTCATCAGTTACAAGGTCTGAAGTGTGAATGACGGCGAGAAGCCTCTTATATTTGATTTCAGTTGCCTTAATGTTCATCAGTGGCAATTAATCTATCTCGCTGGATAGTCTGCAAGTCATGTATCTGCGTTCAGGTGGACATGACTTTATCAAAGACAAAGTCTTCGATGTCTTTCTTCCAACATTCCACGCATGGAAGTCTTACTGCAGGATTAGGATTGTTGGAACTGCTTGCTCTGTCCATCTGTGTTTAATTGATATTGTCTGCTTAAATATTGTGTATCTGATTAATTTGATCTCATTTATAGACAGACTCTAACTAAAGAACCCAAAGAAGACGAAGAGACATCAGTCAATAGAATGCAATTAATTTATCAAGAATGAGATTATCTTACTCTCTTTTACTTACATGCATTTATTTAGGTGGAATATCATTTTTAAATTAGTTAACTGATAAGACAATCGTCAGTTAGTCTTCAACTGAACTGATTCAGTTCTCAATTGATCACTCAGTTATTGACCCAACCGATCTTATCAAATAAGTTAACCAATTATTCGATAAGTATTCCATATTAAATGATTGGACTGTTAAAATTACGCATTTAATTGTATCATTTAGTTAATAGTAATTGGTAACGTGTCCCCACGTAGTCCAAACAATTTTCATTCACGGTTACACACAACGTTCACACGTTTTTAACTCAATTCATCTTGGACTGACACGTGTCAAAAAATTTGAACAGTCACCAACATAAGAAATGAACCCGCTTCATTTCAGTTCTTTACGAGCATTACAACTTTCAAGAGAATACCAAACACATAGTCCTTTCCTCTTACGCAGATCTTCAAAAAAATAAGAAATGGCAACCCAATTCCAGCCTACATTCTAAATGCTATGGCAATTGATTTCACCTCCGTCCTCTCTATTAAGGACGAAGCCGTTCAAAGTGTCTTTCTGAACTGGAAGCAGCTGGTTTAAGGAAATTTCTTGGGTCATCTACGCAAGAAATTTATTCCCAAGAGATTCAGGATTTCTATGACAACGGCTTCATCTCGGCTAAAGGGAAGATTACAACCACTGTTAGCAGCAAGTTGCTGACTATTGATGAAGAATCGTTTAGCACCATCTTCGAACTGCCGTCTGATGGCCTTTCTCACTTAACTGAAAGTGAAAGTTTCCGATGTGGAGGATACTTTTATCTGCTGATGAGAGGAAGATAAACGTTTCTGATCCCGAGAAGAAGGTAAAATATGAATATCAATTGCTGGCAGATATAGTTGCCAAGGGTGTTCTAGCTAAGGCACGATCTTTTGCTGCCCTCACCCTCGAGAACTTTCAAATAATGGCTGCACTGGTGAATGGACGCAAGCTGAACTGGTCAACCATCTTGTTCAAAATTTTGAAGAACATGGTTCAATCGACCAAACAGTCCAAAGGCTTTGTTGTGCCGATCAGCTTCTGAAACGTCTGTCTTTTTTATTGCTTAAAAAGTACTAGAATTATTTTTTTTTTCACTCACTATTTCGGCCATATACATATACCACATAAAAATATTTTACCCTTTAAAATAAAACATCAACCAACTAGGTTACAATTTAAAATCCGTTATTATATGTTTGCTCCAAAACAAATCGCTTTCTAGATGATCTTCTAGAAAAAAGTCCTTTTAACATGCAATTATTTTAAAAAACAAGCGAAATAGCCATAAAAATGAAATCGTTAAGTGTTTTACCAAACCTAAAAAGCAATAAATTTGAAAAGTATAGCCCATACTAAACATCTCGAAATCTCTCAAAAACATAAATAAATAGTCTTAAAATCTTTAACGTGAATCATGAATCATAAATCATAAATGCGGAAAAATGTAGAAGCGCTGGCCCTCGGGTTGTGTGCACCTTCAGTCCAGTCAGATCATCCATCAAGACTTCCAGTAATATTACCATCATCATTACCTACATCCATCACACCTAGTGAGTCTAAAGACTCAACACACCATAATCTTTGTAACAAATAATACGTATAAAACCACATGCAACAGTGAAAATACTTTTACGTAAAGATAAAATTTTCATGACATGCAAACAAAAACCTTATTCTTTTCCTTTTTTTCCTCAACATAATATAAAACCTTTTATCATGATCATAAATATTTTCCTAATCCTTTATTGAATTCAGATCGTTAATTGTGACTTTCCTCAATCCTCAAAAATTCGATGGATCCATCTACTTGTAACCACAGTACTGGGTGGCGGGGGACATCAGCGACACTCTCACCCATCAACTGAGCCCTGGCCTATCCTCATCAAATGGAAATACGATCGTCGGGCTCTCTCTGGGGCCTTCCCCCATAAATGGGCTCTCTCTGGGGCCTTTTTCCTCACGATATCCCCATTCTTATCCTCATATCCTCAATGGTGTCACTGGAAAATACGATTGTCGAGCTCCCACTAGGACCATAACCCTCACGATAGCTCCAACATAAATCCATAATAGTCACATTTACTTCACTTCCTTAAATGTTTTACATTCTCATTACTTTATAAAATCATGCATAACATAACATTTTCTTGTTTTTGAAACCAAGCATGCAACATGTCTTTTAAATGTCTTCCTTATATCAGAAAAATCAAATAGACATTTAAAACTCAGAATTTCCTTATGTAAAATTCATACTCATTTAAAAATAATCATAACATCATAAAAACAGCATTTAGAGTACTGCCATGACGTTTACTAATTTTCAAGTGTAAAAAGACCGTTTTTTCCCTGGACGTGACATTTTACGTTTTTGACTTTTTCTTGATTTCATTGACTCTAACATGTCCCAAATAATTATTTAAGCTTAAATTAAAATTCTCATAATTTTATTTTGCTTAAAAAACGAGACTTTTTAATTTATCTTTAATTAATCGTTTTGACGGTGTTTTAATCCCGAAATATCCCAAACTTTAATATAAAATTCTTAAATTCAAAACTTAGTCTTTATANCACGCCTTGGTGCAGCAGCGCACAGGCATCGCTACGGTGCAGAAAGGGGTCAGAGAATGGGCTAGGGTGTCTCACTAGGGTCCTATGAAAGTGTACGACAGGTTGGTCTAGGGGCTAGCTCGGTTGGTTAGAGTCCTAACAAGTTGGGAGTGTCCTATGCCAAGCATAATTCTAGGTCGAAGCTTGCAGCTAGAGTAGGGACTTCGGCTTCAAGCTAGGGCCTGGTTCAGGGGGTCATGTGGGTCTTGGAGGGTCCATAGAGGGGTTAGGAAGGGGTTGGCTCAAGGTGGCTTGGGAGTAGCTCGACAAAATCGAGACATGGCTCGGGTGGGACTTGAATAGGTCACATTAGGGTTTTCACCCCCAAGCCCCTTGACAGAAAACCGACTCAAGCTTATTTCCTTGGTGATTTCCATGGGTTTGGTGCATTGTTAGGACTCTAATTCATGCAAAATCTTTACTTGATCAATACCTAACATCATGGAAGCCCCTTGACATAAATAGCACATGTTTTCGAATTCTAGTTCATAAGTTTAAAGCATGTATGAGTGAAAATTCGAAAAGAATTATATGAATGGCATTCTTTTCATACTAACGATGTGTAAAATGATAATACGATGTGATAGATGAGAAAAGTAGATGTATGGCGTGCCTTCGCGTTTTAAACACAGAATATCCATTGACGACGAAAAACGATGACGCGGAGGACCTAGGCTTGACAACCCTTGAAGCTTTCGAATTTTCTTCCAAAAAAAATGTGTGTGTATCGTGTATAAGGGGGTGGGGAGAGTTTGATTTGGCTTGGAGTGTGTGGCCGTGTGTATGTAGGAGTTTGGGGAGGGTTTACTTATTTTTATACACTAATTAAGGCTTAGGCCTATTAAGCAAAAATTTAATCCCATTAATGCTTGATTAGGAATTAATTAAAACATTAAAATATTTTTGTTAAAGTAAGTTTGTGAATTTATTAGCCGGGTTGCCAAAACGTTCGTATTTTTGTTGAAAATCCAACAACGATAAAAATTACATCCCCGCGTACAAAATAACTTCAAAACCCCTTTATTTTCAAAAATATGAAAAAGCATCACTCATATTTTAAATATTTTAAATAATTAAAAATAATTATTTAATAAAAACATTTTACGTTTTTCAGCCCTCGGTCTCCGTTCCTCGATCGCAACTTGAATAATCCTTAAAATACAGTTCTATGTATAATGACAATAAAATCATATTTAACATATGAACATGTATGCCACATAATTAATTAATTACTCATTTTTCTTATGTCCTAGATTTGCATGCAGTTGGATTACGTCGTTTTAATTTTGGACCTTACAGCTTCATTCTGAAGATAAAGGTTTGCTGGATGACTCTTCTGAGAAGTCATCCAAATACGAAGTCTTCACTGCTAAGAATGTTCAGCCACCGAAGACAAAACTGGACATCTCTCCCGAGCAGTTTTTGAAAATGAAAAAGGATATTGGGATGCAAGAAGCTCCTAAAACTATTAAGAAGACAAAATACTTGGCTAAGTCAAAGAGAACAATAAAAAGGATATTGATTGTAACTGAAACTTAAACTAAATTAGAGAAAACCCCATCTCCGAAAATTATGAAAAAGCCAAGGACGCAGCTGCTTTGGAAACCATCCCAGCTGAGAGATTGCGGCAAACTAGAGCTGAAGAGCCTATCAACGCAATACCAATCAGGGCAGTCCAGTTGCATCCTCAACTGAACATCAGTTACCGCCTCCAACTGCTCCCTCAAAGATAATTACCACCGAATCTAGTGATTAACTGTCACGCCACGAGACCAAAGCTTTGGTGACATCCGACATTGTTTAACAATTACTTGAAATCAATTAAGCCTCGTATCGAAATGTCAAATAACCAGTCTTTTTCATAAATAAAACATTGTCTTTACATTGAAAATAGAATAAAATTTACATCAAAGTTGCGGAAGAGAAATAAATACAAAGGAAATACAAATTTTGATTCTANTAAAGACTAAGTTTTGAATTTAAGAATTTTATATTAAAGTTTGGGATATTTCGGGATTAAAACACCGTCAAAACGATTAATTAAAGATAAATTAAAAAGTCTCGTTTTTTAAGCAAAATAANAGAAACACTCAGTATGTGGGGGCCGATCGATTTTCACAGATACATATAGAACTTAATCATTAAAACATTTCTTTAATAAACTTTCAAACCTTATCATTTGGACTTATCAGAATCGAATAAAGTTATATAGAAATTATCAGACGTTTCAGAGTAAATCAGAGTCAAATCAGAAGCTAATCAGAACGAACAAAACATTGTTACTCTTCTCATTTTCAATGGTCAAATTGTCCACAATACGTTAGTCCTCTAAGGGGTGAGGCCAGAACACAGTTTTATACCCACTGATGGGGGCCAGACAGAACATGGTTTTATACTCACCAATGGGGCCAGATAGAACATGGTTTTATACCCACCCATGGGGGCCAGACAGGACATAGTTTTATACCCACCAATGGAGGCCAGACAGAACTACAATCGTCATTCCATATACAAGTCGAATTGTAACAGTGCAACACATACTCAAATTTATCAAACAGAACTTTTAAGAGTTTTGATAGAAATCAGCAGAATCAAAGAATGTCGAATTTTAGAATAAACTTATCAGTGATCGATCAAAAATTTAAAAAAGAAAGACTGTATTTTTCGAAAAAGAAGACACACTTTCACGCATGTCATGATATCATATACAAAGTTTAAAATTATAAATAAAGTACGTAACAAAAACCCACTTACCGAATTTTTAAAGGTAGGCTTCGAAAATTGCAGATTCTGAAACAAAGTTTCCTCTCGAAATGTGGACAGCACTTGCAACGTAAAACTTGAACAATTTATGCCATTACTCCAGCAGTACTTCAACGTATTTGTTGATCGACAGCACCGCACGAAGCTTCTTTCCGTTTTCCTTGCTAGCCTTGTCCGAATTTTTGGATGTCTTGTGGAGGGTGAGGGCCGAATTTTTTGAGTGCTTTTTGAAACGTTTTTCCTTCAACCTTGATGTCCTATTTATAGATGGTTTTTGGTCCCTTTTGCTTCCTCATAGCTGACCCTTGCTCGCCAAGAAAGATTTAAATGTGCTCAAGCTCCATCTCAAGCACCAAGGGTCATTTCCTGCACCATAAATATGTCCTAGCCTCCTAGCTCCTCCATTAGCTCCTTCTATGGTTTTCTCAATGGTCATATCTTGCATAATAATTTTGTCCAAACCTTTAGCTCCTCCTTTAGCTCTCTTTTTGGTCCTTTTAGGATAAGCATGGTTGAGTTTCTTTGAGTTGAAAGATAGAGTCCTTGAGCTGGGGTTTTACTCTTCCAGTAACGACTATTCGATGGATGCGGTTCCTTGCAACTTGGCTTCCCGTTGAGCTAATTCTCGAGCTTTGGAGCTACTTTCTTGAGTTAAGTTAGCTGAAAGTTTAAGTTCATATTTGAGTTTTATAGTTAGAATGAAAGTTTTGAGCTTAGTTTAATCTAAATTTCGAGTTTTTATTTCTTACGTGATTTGCTTCGGAAATTCCAGGTTCTTACATCACACCCTCATTGAATTTTTTGTCCTCGAAACTTGGATCAGCTCGATCTCTTGAATAGATGTGGGTATTGTGTGCGCATCTTATCTTCTAGTTCCCAGGTTGCTTCTTGTTTAGTATGATTTGACCGCTGTACCTTGACATATGGGATTGTCCGGTATCTCAACACTTGATCCTTTGTGTCCTCTATTTGAATAGAGATCTCTTCATATTTAAGTTCTTCATTCAGATGTGCTTCAATCATCGGCGGTGAAACTTTGAGAATGTGACTTGGGTCGGGGACGTATTTCCTCAGTTGTGATATGTGGAATACATTATGAATCCTGGACATATCGGGTGGCAAACCCAGTCGGTAGGCTAGAGTTCCTACTTTTTCCAGTATCTCGAATGGTCCTACATATCTTGAATTTAACTTTCCTGATTTACTGAACCATAGGAGAGACCTTAACATACGCCTTTCCGCCGATTTCTAGTTCCAACGGTCTCCTCTTTAAATCTGCCCAGCTCTTTTGACTTTCTTGAGTTGTCTTGAGCCTTTTTATGATGATGGTAACTTTGTCGATGGTTATTTGAACAAGTTCAGGTCCAGTGATAGCTTTCTCTCCGACTTCATCCCAGTACAAAGGTGATCTACACTTTCTCCCGTACAATGCTTCATACGGAGCCATTTCAATACTGCTATGGTAACTGTTATTGTACGCAAATTCTATCAAAGGTAACTGTTCACTCCAATTTCCTTGAAAATCCAGAGCACATGCCCTTAACATATCCTCGAGAGTTTGAATTGTCCTTTCGATTTGGCCATCAGTCTGAGGATGGTAGGCCGTGCTGAGAGTGACTTTGGTTCACATAGCCTTTTGAAAACTTTTCCAAAATCGTGATACAAATCTTGGGCATCTGTCAGATAATATACTTACCGGGACTCTATGCAATCTTGCTATATTGTCCATGTACAGAGTGGTTAATTTGTCCATACTGTAATTCATCCACACCGGTAAGAAATGTACAGATTTGGTTAATCTGTAAATGATTACCCAGATCACATCGTGAATTTGTCTTGATTTCGGTAGTCCTATTACGAAATCCATGGAGATTTGTTCCCACTTCCACTTGGGTATCTCTAATGGTTGCAGAAGTCCTCCAGGACGTTGATGTTCTGCCTTTGACTTGTTGACAGATTAAGGATTTTGAAACAAATATCGCTACGTCTTTCTTCATGTCATTCCACCAATAGTTAATTTCCAGATCTCGGTACATCTTGGTGCTTCCCGGATGTACTGAAAATTTTGATTTATGTGCCTCAGCCATTACTTCTTCCCGAATCCCATCGACGTTTGGCACACACAACCGTCTTTTCATCCATAGAATATCATTTTCATAAATTTGAAATTCTGGGGCCTTTCCTTCTTTAATTTTTTCTTTAATCTTGAGGATAGAGGAATCTTGGCCTTGCTTCAATTTGATTGCTTCTCGAAGGCATGATTGCAATAATAGAGAAGATAAGCTTACTTTCCCAAGGTTCCTTCGGCTCAAAGCATCTGCCACCTTATTTGCCTTACCCGGATGGTAATTGATTGATAGATCATAATCTTTTATAAGTTACATCCACCTTCTTTGNTCTTCAATTTGATTGCTTCTCGAAGGCATGATTGCACTAATAGAGAAGATAAGCTTACTTTCCCAAGGTTCCTTCGGCTCAAAGCATCTGCCACCTTATTTGCCTTACCCGGATGGTAATTGATTGATAGATCATAATCTTTTATAAGTTACATCCACCTTCTTTGCCTCATGTTTAATTCCTTTTGGGTAAATATGTACTTGATTCTCTGGTGATCAGTGAATACTTCGCACTTTACTCCATAAAGGTAGTGCCTCCGGATTTTTAGCGCAAATACAACTGCAGCTAACTCAAGGTTATGAGTTGGATAATTTTGCTCATACGATTTTAATTGCCGTGATGCATAGGCAATTGCTTAACCTTCTTGCATAAGCACACACCCTAACCCTCCCTTTGAAGCTTCGCTGTAGATTGTGAAGTTGTTGCCGTCCTCAGGAAGAACCAACACTGGTGTGGATGCTAGCTTGGTTTTTAGGGTTTCAAAACTTCTCTCACATGCTTCATTCCAAATGAACTTTGAGTTCTTCTGAGTAAGTTTAGTAATAAGAATGGCTATCGACAAAAATCCTTCCACAAATTTTCTATAGTAGCCAGCTAAACCCAGAAAACTTCTTACCTCGGTTACTGTTTTTGGTTGAGACCAGTCCTTGATTGTCTCTACTTTCTTAGAGTCCACTGATACCTCTAATTCCGAGATTATATGTCCTAAGAACGCCACACTTTTGTGCCAAAATTCAAACTTCTTGAATTTGGCATAGAGTTTCTTTTCTCGCAGTGTCTGCAAAGTGAGACGCAGATGTTCTCTATGTTCTTCCTCACTTGGGGAGTATACCAAGGATATCATCTATGAAAACAACCACAAACTTATCAAGATATGGCTTGAATACACGGTTCATAAAGTCCATGAATGCTGCAGGAGCATTTGTTAGAGCAAAATGCATTACTGTGAATTCGTAGTGTCCATATCTCGTCCTAAACGCGGTTTTGGGAATATCATCTGCTTTGACTTTTAGCTGATGATAACCTGATCTTAGATTGAGCTTTGAGAAAACTTTATCTCCTTTTAGTTGATCAAAAAGATCATCGATTCTTGGGAGCGGGTATTTATTCTTTATGGTAATCTTATTTAACTCCCTATAGTCAATGCATAGCCTCATGCTCCCATCTTTTTTCTTTACGAACAGTACCGGTGCTCCCCACGGGGATGCACTGGGTCAAATTTGCTTCTTGTCCAGTAATTTCTGAAGTTGCTCCTTTAACTCCTTTAATTCTGCTGGAGCCATTCCGTAGGGTGCCTTTGAAATTGGTGCAGCACCAGGGACCAAATTGATTTTAGTATCGTACCCGATAAATCCTCAGTAAAAACATCTGGGAATTCTTGAACAACTGGAATATCTTCTAACTTTGGGACATCTTCTTCTTTGACTTCATTGATCATTGTCAGATAAATTTCTTCGCCTCCTTTTATGGTCTTCCATGCTTGTGAGGCAGATAACAGAGATTTTCGTTCTTTGGATTTTCCGTGATAGATGACTTCTTCTCTAGTCGGAGTCTGAAGTCTAATATTTTTCTTTTGGCACTCTACTATGGCATGGTTTTTAGCTAACCAGTTCATTCCAAGAATGATGTCAAACTCAATATATTGAGTTGAATCAATTCTGACTCAAAAATCTGTTTATTGATACAAATTTGACATTTCGATACACCTTGTGTGTTTCAATTGTTTTACTTGCAGGTGTCGCCACTCTTAATGGTTCACTAAGGACTTCATGCTCTAGTTTTAGCTTCTTAGCAAATCTTCTAGACACAAACAACTGCATAGCACCACAATCAAACAAAGCATATGCATGTATTTTATTGAGTAAAACGGTACCTGCCACCACCTCGTTGGTGTTATCAGCTTCTTCCTGGGTTATTGTATACACCCGAGCATTACTCTTGTTTACATTTTGTTTGCTGGTCTCGTCCCTTTGTCTTTGTTATCAGGGCAATCTTTGATCCGATGACCCACTTTACCGCATCTGAAACAAGCGTCGTTTTCTTATAACATTCCCCAAAGTGATTATGTCGACAAGTATCACATCACTTTCCTTCTTTATTGCCAGCACTGCTAAAGGTTCCTCTTGAGGGGCCGCTTGAATAGTTTGGCCTTTTGAATTTGGGGCCACTCTGAGCAGACTGACTAATCAAAGGTCTCTTGTTCTTGTTTTTTTCTTTGCGGCGTTTGATATCAGTTTCTGCGCTCATCGCCGCGCCCATTAAATCTGCAAAATTGCTTCGCCTGAAAACCACCAAAGCCAATTGAATCCGACTGTTCAGTCTTTTCTTAAAACGGTGCATTTTCAATGCCTCATCCGACATGATTGTTGGGATATAGGTTCCCAGATCATTGAACCTTGAGGTGTATTTCATCACCGTCATGTCTGGGGTCTGTTTAAAGTTTTCAAACTCGCTCAACTTTTGCAGCCGAAATTCCGCTGAGTAATATTGCTTCAAAAGTTCTCTCCTGAAGGTTTGCCATGTGATTTTCTCCACATCAAATAAAGATGGTCACTATTTCCCACCACTTTTGTGCTCGGTCTTTCAGAAACGGGGTCACGACCTCTACTCTCAGTCCTTCAGGTACTTCCAATAAGTGTAGCTGATCTTCAACATTCTTAAGCCAGTTATGACTAACTTCTGTATCCGGGTTTCCATCAAAAGTTGGAATTCAATTCTTCCGGAGGGATTCATAATGATACTTGATTCTCACGGTTGTGGTTCTGGTGGCGGGTGGATGGCGTTGGCAATGGGGTTCACCATTCCTTGCAAAGTGGCGGCTACAATGGTAGCTATCGCCATCATGTCCTCTCGACTGAGGTTCACCCTTGGTGGTGACGGTGGATTTTCGTTCTCATTGTGATTGACTCCGCGGGTGTTTCGGTTGTGTTGGGGTGGTCTGCCTGCCATTTCCTATAAGCATAAGGATTTTCTAAGTGGTTTGTATAACTTTGATAACTTAAAAGACAACAAAATATATCTTTCATTAAAAATTTTAAAATCACAAAGTTGTTACATAAGGAATAGTTAATTCAACTCTTATACATTAACATCTTATTCTAGGAGCCTATTCTATTCATCTAAGACTTCTCCGTCGCCCATGTCTCTAATAGCTTCTTTTTCTTCAAGATTCTCCTCGGGGTCTATTTCCATCTCACCTTCGAGATCTTCTAAATTGATCATATCGTACTGCAACTGATCAATGTTTTGTTCCAATAGAGCGTTTTAATTCATCAGGGTCTCCACTTCTGCTTGCAGTTCTTGAATCGTGGACTGGTTTACATTCTCACTGATTTCATGTTCTTCAATTTGTTCCTCGAGACAGCGTTGAGTTTTGAGAAGGCTATCATCCCGGATTTGGAGCGTCAAAATCCTATTTTGAGCTTTGTTCAACTCTTGCTTGGTGATTTCGTGTCGACGTTCAGATTCTAGATGATATGCGACATAGCGTCTAACGTCCTCGCGCAGTCTTTTCTCCTCCTCTCTAGCCTCACAAAGATCTTCCATCATGCATACGTTATTTCCGTCTAACTGGTAGTTATCTCTTTCGAGTTTGTCATTTTTATCTTTCAATGTTTTAATTTCCGCTTCTTTCTCCTGGAGCTGTTTTTGGAGTCCGGTTATAATACTTTGAGGTTCCATTTTTTTTCCTATAAAGATGCAAAAAAAATTCTTTTTTATTGATAAAAACTCATAACTTTTAAATATACAAAAATTTAAAGATAATAGAATTTTTATTTAAAAATAAGTTGTTACATCCCTTGGCTTTTTAAAGCATGATTTATTACAATCATTGTACTAGCCTAGCCTAGTCTATCATATCTCTGTCGTCGCTTTCGCTGTCGTTGCCGACTACCTCCATCGATGCTTCTTCCTCTTCTTCCATGTTCTTTACTATCAAATGCAAGTAGTTATTCTGATCCTGCAGCCTATCCATGGTGCCGTGGAGCTTGGAGATATATCGATCTTGCTTGGCATTGAATTCTTCTTGACGCTGGCGAGCCTGAGTAGCACGTCCTCTCTCTGTCTCTACTCTCTCTAGCAAATCCCGGTTCAGCAAAGTCAGATGTGCAATGCGAGCTGAATCAGTAGGTATCTGAAGAAGTTGGCTCTCAGCCAAGTCCAGATGGTGCGTGAGTCGCTGTACGTCCGCCTCAAGTATGCTCCTAATCTCACTAAACTCCTATTTCTCTATCTTCTCCCTGACAAGTTGCGCCTTCAAAGTCGCAATCTCCCTAGCTTGATTATCTATCGCTAGCTGGCGCATACGAAGGGTAGCCTGAGCACGAGTACGTGGAGCAGCCATTTCCCAACATAAATCGAGGTAGAATATAAGAACAGCAACAAAGATAGAAAGGCACAAAAATAGAAACAAAGTTGTCGTAGAAATTTTGATATTAAGAGCTTGCATAACGATTGAAGGGATAGGTTTTTGAGTTTCTCAAGAATTTTAGGGAATAAAGAAAGTTGGATTCAAATGGGATGCACTAGGCTTTTGACATCAAAATCCCAACGGGATTATAAACATGGCGGCTCTGATACCACTTAAATGTCACGCCCCGAGACCGAAGCGTCGGTGACATCCGGCATTGATTAACAATTACTTGAAAACAATTAAGCCTCGTATCGAAATGCCAAATAACCAGTTTTTTCATAAATAAAACATTGTCTTTACATTGACAATAGAATAAAATTTACATCAAAGTTGCGAAAGCGAAATAAATACAAAGGAAATACAACTTTTGATTCTATATTTCTTGATGCGTTCACCAAACCCAGAATGCTCCTTGCTCTTCAGCATTCACTTGTTCCTCAGTCTTATCTGGGAAGAGATGGAAGAGGTGAGTATTTTGGAAAACACTCAGCAAGTGGGGGCCGATCGATTTTCACAGATACATATAGAACTTAATCTTTAAAACATTTCTTTAATAAACTTTCAAAACTTATCATTTGGACTTATAAGAATCGAATCAAGTTATACATGTGGCGTACCGTACTTTTACCATTCAAAATTTGCGGAAAAATTTAAAATTTTCTTAAACATAAAATAACCTTCCAAGCTTGCCATAAAATATCTCAACCAAGTCCCCCATAAGACATGGTTGTTCAAAATAACTCCAATAAAATTTTCTAACAAAAGGTTTGCTCAAAGTGTTTCCATCAAAATATGAAATCAGAGTAATTTAACTTTTGCATAAAACTTAAACATGGCGGTCCTCGGGTTTAGCCTCCTGCTCAGTCCAAGCCTGCCCCTCGGTCGCCACCTTCTGTCTCCTCATAAACATACTCGCCTGCATCGATCAAGTCTAGTGAGTCTAAAGACTCAACACGTATAAACCGGAATAACGAGTATTACGTAATAAAACCACATGCAACTTTAAAATAGAGCGTACGTACTAAAATTTGAACTGGAATACTTGAACATCATGAACTTAAATTAGACGTGCCATCAACATAAAGCTTTTCTTAAACATACTTGCATCATAAACTTGAGCGTACGTAACGTAATTTTGCGTAGAGGCATGTTTCAAAGCGAGTGACCCATAACATAATAAAGCTTGATCAGACACACCACAATACTGGGCTGACATGGGACGTATCCACTCCCGCATACATAAGATCCCCGTTCATAAGTTTAACGGGTGGATTGGTCGCTGGTCATAAGTTTACCGCTTCCCAATCCTGATCTGCACCCGTTCATAAGTTTAACGGGGCGGAGAGGTCCTCGGCCACGTTCACCGACTTCCAAACCCATTCATACATTTGGTCACAAGACAATTAGCATACCTCAAAACTTAAAATATTTTCCTGCACGTCATACATACTTACTTGGCGTTGAGGGATTCGTTGGATTTCACTTGGGCCGCTGCTGCACATACTAAATGATTTTCAACACTTAATTTGCATAAATTTGACGTAGGTACTCGAGCTCACCACCGAAGTGCATAAATAGGTTATGTCATTCTAGATCACTCGGGACTTGACCTCGTTTAATCACACAAACCATGACATTAAACCCCGAACCAAACTCTAAGGTGTCGTGTGAACCCTTCCCAACAATAAATTACATGAACTCACTACTAGAACTTGAAAAGAAGTGGGAAACCAAACATTCGTACAGAATGAATGGCGCTAGGGCGGTAAAGCATTACCGCTCGGGCGCCGAGCTCGCAGAACAAATCTCTCGGCAGAAAGAGTGGCACTCGGGCGGTAAAATGTTACCGCTCGGGCGCCGAGTTTTCTGATGTTATACGCTGGACAGAACGAGTGGCGCTCGGGCGGTAATAAATTACCGCTCGGGCGCCGCGTCTTTTGGACTCCGCGACCTAAAATCTTATACTCTTCGAATTCGATTACACAAATGGTGAACAACGCCTCAAGACCCATCCTATGACACTATGGAACTAACTTGACTCCACAATTGTCCCAATCATCTCCGAGGAAATGACGCACCCCACGTAACACAATAAATCTCATAAACTTAAATTTTGACACAACCAAATAGCTTTACGACTATTCGATCTTCAAAGTGCCTAACGACGCGAAACAAAACGTCAAAGACCAACCCAACATCATTAAAACCAACCTAAATGCAGCAACGATCACCCGTCGATCCCCAACGAAGCCTGCAACAATAAAACTTCAAGAATTCATCAATAACATATTTTTCGGAAAAACACGATTTGAGCAGTCCCATAAAAACGGTCATAACTCATTCAATTTTTATCCAAAATTTTTGAATTTTATATCAAATCGAAAGTATTGAGAAGTTCTACGATTTTTGTGTTGAAAGGTTTCTCAAAATCATGACCAAAAATTCGCAGTATTTAAAAAAAACAGCAAAACGTGAATTTAGATCTAAAATATATTCCAAAACTGATCCAAATCCTTTTCCGCTCAAACGACGAACGTAACACATATATTTTTACGCATAAACAACACAACGCGTAATATGACATGATCGATGCAGCAAAAGAAAGATTATACGTGCCTTTTTATATCAAACTTTACCGAAACGACGTCACCGAAGCGGAGATAGAAGCGAGGTTGATCCGGGACGAACGTGGCACGTTTTTCTTTGAAGAAAACTCAACAAAACCTTGCTGAAATTTAGAGGAAGGGGGCGGCTGCTGATAAAGGTAGAACCCTAGGCTTTTTGCTCTCCAAAATATGAAAAGATATGGATGTGTAAGTGTGGTGTGTGAAAAAAGGTTTTGTGTGTGTGTAATACGTTTTTAGTGTGTGTAAAAGTGTGTGAGTGTGTGTGAGTGTAGAAAACGTGTGTGTGTATGATAATTAGAAGAAAGTCTAGCTAAATTAACTATTTAAAATACTAATTAAAGGTTAACACACACTAATTTAATCAAACTCTTCAATTAACATAATCACACACCAATTTTAAAAGTTTTAAATTCTAAAATTCACCTAATAATTACATTTGGCTTTAAAATACTAACAACATAACGAATTAGTTAAAATGCCCCATCCTTACTTAAAATAAAATACCACATTTTAAATTGCCAAAAATCGTCACCGGGTCTTTTCCTCCATCCCGCCTCGAATAATCGCCTGAAACATGAAACTCGAAAAACATTTTTAACGTGCATCACATAAACATAAATATTTTAAATTAATGCACTTTCATAAATCATGCATGGCTAAAACTCATTTAAAAATAATTAAATAATTTAATAATTAAATAAACGCATGGGTTATACGCGTACTGAATTTGGGCTTTACAGTTCCTCCCCCACTTATATAAATTTCGTCCCCGAAATTAATCCTTACCAAACAACTCCGGGTAGCGAAGTCTCATATCTGCCTCGGACTCCCAAGTAGCCTCTTCCACTGATTGGTTTAGCCTCCGGACTTTGACTAGTTTAGTCACCTTGTTCCGAAGTCTGGGCTCCTGTCTGGCTAGGATTTGGATGGGTCTTTCCTCATAAGACAGGTCTGGAGTCAACTGTAACGGCTCGTAGCTCAGAACATGCGAAGGATTAGCCAAATATTTCCTCAGCATCGAGACATGGAACACATTGTGCACTCCGGCCAGATTCGACGAAAGGGCAACACGATAGGCTAGGGTCCCAACTCTGTCCAAAATCTCAAACGGCCCAATGAACCTCGGACTCAATTTGCCTATCTTTCTAAATCTCATAACACCCTTCATAGGTGCTATCTTGATGAAAACGTGATCACCAACGGCAAACTCAAGATCTCTCCTCCTCTTATCAGCATAGCTCTTCTGACGGCTTTGGGCAGTCTTCATTCTGCCACGAATCTTGACCACCACATCTGCAGTCTGCTGAACTATCTCTGGACCAAGTTCTGCTCTCTCACCAACTTCATCCCAATGAACTGGTGATCTGCACTTCCTCCCATACAACGCCTCATAGGGAGCCATACCAATAGATGCTTGAAAAATGTTGTTGTATGCAAACTCCACTAGAGGTAGCTTCGATTCCCACGTCCCTTTGAAATCGATCATACATGCTCGCAATATATCCTCCAAGATCTGAATCACGCGCTCCGACTGGCCATCTGTCTGCGGGTGAAAAGCTGTACTGAATCTCAGCTTCGTCCCCATAGCTGCATGTAGGCTCTTCCAGAATGAAGATGTAAACCTCGGGTCCCTGTCGGACACAATAGTAACTGGGATCCCATGCAATCGAACAATCTCCCTTATATAAAGCTCCGCATACTGCGACATGGAGAAAGTCGTCTTCTCTGGCAAGAAGTGCGCTGACTTAGTGAGTCGATCCACAATAACTCAAATGGCATTGAAACCTCTGACTGATTTAGGCAACCCAATCAAAAAATCCATAGTAATATTCTCCCACTTCCACTCGGGAATAGGGAGTGGCTTGAGCATCCTTACTGGCCTCTGATGTTCAGCTTTTACTTGCTGGCAAGTGAGACATTCTGATACGAATCTACGGATGTCTCGCTTCATCCCTGGCCACCAATACAATATCTGCAGGTCTTTGTACATCTTGGTGCCTCCTGGGTGAATAGAATACGGAGATGCGTGTGCCTCTGTCAAAATATCCTCCCTGATCGAACCAACACTAGGTACCCACATTCTACCTCTGTATCTCACAATGCCGTCTGAAACAGTGTACAAAACACTGCCCTTGGCTTCATCTTCAGTCTCCATTTCTGTAACTCCTCATCTGAAGACTGACCTGCTCGGATACGGTCTAGCAAACCAGATTTGACTATTAGATTAGACAGTCTAGGAGCTCTGTCCTCACGATAAATCTCTAGACCAAATCTCTGAATCTTCGACTGAAGCGGTCTCTGAGCTGACAACTGAGAGACAACGGCCACTTTTCTGCTCAAAGCGTCTGCGACAACATTAGCCTTCCCCGGATGGTAGCTAATTTCGCAGTCGTAATCTTTCACAAGTTCCAACCACCGTCTCTGTCACATATTCAGCTCTTTCTGCGTGAAGAAATATTTGAGACTCTTGTGGTCGGTGAAAATCTGACATTTCTCAGTGTATAGATAGTGTCTCCAAATCTTCAACGCAAACACCACGGCGGCTAACTCCAGATCGTGAGTCGGATAGTTTTCCTCGTGCACCTTCAATTGTCTGGAAGCATAAGCTATGACCCGACCCTGCTGCATCAATACTGCGCCTAACCCGAGCTTAGATGCATCGGTATATAACACAAAGTCTCCTTGCCCTGATGGCATGGCTAGCACCGGCGCTGAAATAAGAGCTTGCTTCAAAGTGTCGAAGCTCTTCTGACATTCATCACTCCACACAAATTTGGCATTTGTATTGGTTAGTGAAGTGAGTGGCACTGCTATCGACGAAAATCCCCGAATAAACTTGCAGTAGTAACCGGCTAAACCCAGAAAGCTGCGGATTTCTGATGCATTCTTCGGCTCAACCCATTCCTTAACGGCTGCTAGCTTCGCTGGGTCCACCTCAATACCACTGCTAGATACTATATGCCCCAAGAATGAAACTTTCTGCAACCAAAACTCGCACTTACTAAACTTTGCAAACAACTTACGGCTCTGCAAGGTCCGTAAAACTGTCCTCAAGTGCTGGCTGTGCTCCTCATGGCTCTTCGAGTATATAAGAATATCGTCAATGAATACTATGACGAACTGGTCGAGGAACGGCTGAAATACTCGGTTCATGAGGTCCATGAAAATAGCTGGAGCATTTGTCAATCCAAATGGCATCGCTAAGAACTCGTAATGCCCATATCTAGTCCTGAAGGCTGTCTTGTGAACATCTGCATCTTTCACCTTCAGCTGATGATACCCCGATCGAAGATCTATCTTAGAGAACACTGAAGCTCCCTGCAACAGATCGAACAAGTCCTCGATCCTTGGAAGTGGGTATTTGTTTTTGATCGTTACCTTGTTCAGCTCTCGGTAATCGATACACAGCCTCATGCTCCCATCCTTCTTCTTTACGAACAGCACTGGTGCGCCCCATGGAGAGAAACTAGGGCGAATAAATTCCTTATCAAGAAGCTCCTGAATCTGCTGTTTGTGCTCTAGCATCTCAGCTGGAGCTAGTCGGTACGGTGCCTTGGAGATTGGCACTGTGCCTGGCATAAGATCAATGGAAAACTCCACCTCTCTATCCGGTGGAAGTCCTGTGACGTCGTCAGGAAAGACGTCTGGGAAGTCTCTGACTACCGGCACATCTGATATAGAAGGAGTGGGCACGTCCGGTGCTGAGATAACGCTGGCCAAGAAGGCCTGACACCCCTTCGAAATGAGTCTCCGTGCCTGCATGCAAGAGATCACGCGCGGGAAACTCCTCCATCTGGCTGGCTCAAAAAGAAACTGCTCCATGCCCAATGGTCTGACTAACACTGATCTCTTCTGAAAGTCGATAAGAACTCTGTTCTTAGTCAGCTAGTCCATTCCCAATATGATGTCGAATTCTGGCATCGGCAATAGGATTAAATCTGCATATACTAGGTGGCCATGCAGTTCTAGATCGATATCTCGGGCCACACTGGTAGCTATCAGCTCTTCCCCTGATGGGACTGTCACTGAGAAGTTCACGTCTAGGCCAATGGACTTGAAGTCCAAATGATTAGCAAAAGTCTCCGATATGAAGGAGTGAGTGGCTCCTGAGTATATCAGTGCAGTGGTGGATAATCTCTTAATAAAAATATTTCCTGAGATGCGTTAGCACAACACAAAACTTATATCCCCAACATACAAACAGTAACATAAAGCATACTAGAACTCAATATCCCAAGTCACACAAAATATTACTGGAACCCTAATAATCCTAAGCAAAATTTCCACATGCATGGCAAAATAATACTGGGTTATGTAGAAAAGTTTACCAGTCAGTAAAGTGGTGTCTGGATCCGCCTCCTGTGCGTGCATGGCGAACACCTTGCCCTGGGTTGGCTGCTTCCACTGGGGACACTCCTTCACAATGTGGTCACTGGACCCGTATGTAAAGAATTTGCCTGATCCATACAAACACTGGCCCCTATGCTGACGATTGCACTTTGAGCACACGGGGTATTCTGGCTTCAGAGGAACTCCCTGATGCTGGATTGGACCCTTGCCCTGCGGCGGTCCATGATACTGCTTCTTCCCTGGCGGCCCCTGGGGAGGCCTCCTATGCTGGGGTCGCTGATGCTGCTGCTTCTGGTATTGCGGAGCCTGATAGGGCCTCTTGCCCTGCCTGTCAGCCTCAATATCTCGCTGGTCTTGCTCTGCCGCCAATGCTCTAGATACGGTGACTGCATAGGTAGCAGGGCCAGCTACCCTCACATCACGGCGCAAGATCGGCCGCAGTCCATCCATGAAATGCCTCAGCTTTGCTTGGGCATCATTCGCAATGAGGGGTACGAAGTAACACCCCCTCTCAAAGTTTCTGACAAAATCTGCCACACTACTGTCTCCCTGTCTCAGCGTCATAAATTCCCTGGTCAGACGAGAGCGTACCTCTTCAGTGAAATATTTGGCATAGAACACCTCTTTGAATCCGTTCCACGACAGAGTCCGCAAGTTTACTGCCACTGATGCACTCTCCCACCATAATATAGCATCCCCTAACAGCAAGAATATAGCACATCTGACCCTGTCAGCGTCAGTCAGCTCCATAAAGTCAAATATCACCTCGATGGATTTGATCCATCCCTCAGCTACCATCGGGTCAGTAGTACCCGAAAACTCCTGCGGACTCATCCTCCTGAACCTCTCATATACTGCCTCTGGTCTAGGCCTCTCCTCGGGGCCTACAGCAGTCTGGTTCCTCGCAAACTGTGCGAAGAATTGCGTCATACCAGCAAGCATCTGCGCCTGCATATCCGGAGGTGGACGAGGAGGAGTGACCCTCTTCTCATCACGATGCTCTCTGTCCTCCTCCCTAGCCTCCCGGTTAATCATACGTCTAGGAGGCATACTGTTCCAATGAATTACCCAACACGTAAACCCAACATGCATGAATATGATGTAAATGACATACGATGTACGAAATTTGAACTTAAACATGAACATGTTGAGATCATGGCTTAATGCGTACTACATAGCATAAATTTTTTGAAACTATAAAACTTACAGACTTGAGGTGTGACTTTGTGAGCTTCTTGCGGCTGGCGGTAGGCGTAACCCTTTACAAGAACACGGCTCTGATACCAACTGTGGCGTACCGTACTTTTACCATTCAAAATTTGCGGAAAAATTTAAAATTTTCTTAAACATAAAATAACCTTCCAAGCTTGTCATAAAATATCTCAACTAAGTCCCCCATAAGACATGGTTGTTCAAAATAACTACAATAAAATGTGCTAACAAAAGGTTTGCTCAAAGTGTTTCCATCAAAATATGAAATCAGAGTAATTTAACTTTTGCATAAAACTTAAACATGGCGGTCCTCGGGTTTAGCCTCCTGCTCAGTCCAAGCCTGCCCCTCGGTCGCCACCTTCTGTCTCCTCATCAACATACTCGCCTGCATCGATCAAGTCTAGTGAGTCTAAAGACTCAACACGTATAAACCGGAATAACGAGTATTACGTAATAAAACCACATGCAACTTTAAAATAAAGCGTACGTACTAAAACTTGAACTGGCATACTTAAACATCATGAACTTAAATTATACGTGCCATCAACATAAAGCTTTTCTTAAACATACTTGCATCATAAACTTGAGCGTACGTAACGTAATTTTGCGTAAAGGCATGTTTCAAAGCTAGTGACCCATAACATAATAAAGCCTGATCAGACACACCACAGTACTGGGCTGACAGGGACGTATCCACTGCCGCATACATAAGATCCCCGTTCATAAGTTTAACGGGTGGATTGGTCCCTGGTCATAAGTTTACCGCTTCCCAATCCTGATCTGAACCCTTTCATAAGTTTAACGGGGCGGAGAGGTCATTGGCCACATTCACCGACTTCCAAACCCATTCATACATTTGGTCACAAGACAATTAGCATACCTCAAAACTTAAAATATTTTCCTGCACATCATACATACTTACTTGGCGTTGAGGGATTCGTTAGATTTCACTTGGGCCACTGCTGCACATACTAAATGAATTTCAACACTTAATTTGCATAAATTTGACGTAGGTACTCGAGCTCACCACCGAAGTGCATAAATAGCTTATGTCATTCTAGATCACTCGGGACTTGACCTCGTTTAATCATACTAACTATGACATTAAACCCCGAACCAAACTCTAAGGTGTCGTGTGAACCCTTACCAATAATAAATTACATGAACTCACTACTAGAACTTGAAAATAAGTGGGAAACCGAACATTCGTACAGAATGAATGGCGCTCGGACGGTAAAGCATTACCGCTCGGGCGCAGAGCTCGCAGAACAAAACTCTCGGCAGAAAGAGTGGCGCTCGGGCGGTAAAATGTTACCGCTTGGGCGCCGAGTTTTCTGATGTTATACACTGGACAGAATGAGTGGCGCTCGGGCTGTAATAAATTACCGCTCGGGCGCCGCGTCTTCTGGACTCCGCGACCTAAAATCTTATACTCTTCTAATTCGATTACACGAATGGTGAACAACACCTCGAGACCCATCCTAGGACACTATGGAACTGACTTGACTCCACAATTGTCCCAATCATCTCCAAGGAAATGACGCACCCCACGTAACACAATAAATCTCATAAACTTAAATTTTGACACAACCAAATAGCTTTACGACTACTCGATCTTCAAAGTACCTAACGACGCGAAACAAAACATTAAAGACCAACCCAACATCATTAAAACCAACCTAAATGCAGCAACGATCACCCGTCGATCCCCAACGAAGCCTGCAACAATAAAACTTCAAGAATTCATCAATAACATTTTTTCGGAAAAACACAGTTTGAGCAGTCCCACAAAAACGGTCATACCTCACTCAATATTTATCCAAAATTTTCGAATTTTATATCAAATCGAAGGTATCAAGAAGTTCTACGATTTTTGTGTTGAACGTTTTCTCAAAACCATGACGAAAAATTCGCAGTACTTAAAAAAAACAGCAAAAACGTGAATTTAGATCTAAAATCTATTCCAAAACTGATCCAAATCCTTTTCCGCTCAAACGACGAACGTAACACATATATTTTTACGCATAAACAACGCAACACGTAATATGACATGATCGATGCAGCAAAAGAAAGATTATACGTGCTTTTTTATATCAAACTTTACCGAAACGACGTCACCGAAGCGGAGATAGAAGCGAGGTTGATCCGGGACGAACGTGGCACGTTTTTCTTTGAAGAAAACTCAACAAAACCTTGCTGAAATTTAGAGGAAGGGAGCGGCTGCTGATAAAGGTAGAACCCTAGGCTTTTCGCTCTCCAAAATATGAAAAGATATGGATGTGTAAGTGTGGTGTGTGAAAAACGGTTTTGTGTGTGTGTAATACGTTTTTAGTGTGTGTAAAAGTGTGTAAGTGTGTGTGAGTGTAGAAAACNCTCAACAAAACCTTGCTGAAATTTAGAGGAAGGGAGCGGCTGCTGATAAAGGTAGAACCCTAGGCTTTTCGCTGTCCAAAATATGAAAAGATATGGATGTGTAAGTGTGGTGTGTGAAAAACGGTTTTGTGTGTGTGTAATACGTTTTTAGTGTGTGTAAAAGTGTGTAAGTGTGTGTGAGTGTAGAAAACGTGTGTGTGTATGATAATTAGAAGAAAGTCTAGCTAAATTAACTATTTAAAATACTAATTAAAGGTTAACACACACTAATTTAATCAAACTCTTCAATTAACATAATCACACACCAATTTTAAAAGTTTTAAATTCTAAAATTCACCTAATAATTAAATTTGGCTTTAAAATACTAACAACATAACGAATTAGTTAAAATGCCTCATCCTTACTTAAAATAAAATACCACATTTTAAATTGCCAAAAATCATCACCGGGTCTTTTCCTCCACCCCGCCTCGAATAATCGCCTGAAACATGAAACTCGAAAAACATTTTTAACGTGCATCACATAAACATAAATATTTTAAATTAATGCACTTTCATAAATCATGCATGGCTAAAACTCATTTAAAATTAATTAAATGATTTCATAATTAAATAAACGCATGGGTTATACGCGTACTGAATTTGGGCTTTACAATACAGAAATTATCAGACGTTTCAGAGTAAATCAGAGTCAGATCAGAAGCTAATCAGAACGAACAAAACACTGTTACTCTTCTCATTTTCTATGGTCAAATTGTCCTCAATATCTTAGTCCTCTAAGGAGTGAGGCCAGAACACAGTTTTATACCCATTCATGGGGGCCAGACAGAACATGGTTTTATATCCACCGATGAGGACCAGACAGAACATGGTTTTATACCCACCAATAGGGGCCAGACAAAACTACAATGGTCGTTCAATATACAAATCGAATTGTAACAGTGCAACACATACTCAGATTTATCGAACATAACTTTTAAGAGTTTTGACAGAAATCAGCAGAATCAAAGAATGTCAAATTTCAGAATAAACTTATCAATCATCGATCAAAATTTTAAAAAGGAAAGACTGTATTTTTCGAAAAATAAGAGACACTTTCACGCATGTCATGATATCTTATACAAAGTTTAAAAGTACAAATAAAGTACATAACAAAAACCCACTTACCGAATTTTTAAAGGTAGGCTTCGAAAATTGCAGATTCTGAAACAAAGTTTCCTCCCGAAATGTGGACAGCACTTCAACGTAAAACTTGAACAATTTATGCTGTTACTCCAGCAGTACTTTGACGTATTTGTTGATCGACAGCACCGCACGAAGCTTCTTTCCTTTTTCCTTGCTAGCCTTGGCCGAATTTTTGGATATCTTGTGGAGGGTGAGGGCCGAATTTTTTGAGTGCTTTTTGGAGTGTTTTTCCTTCAACCTTGATGTCCTATTTATAAATGGTTTTTGGTCCCTTTAGCTTCCTCATGGCCGACCCCTTGCTCCCCAAGAAAGAATTAAATGTGGTCAAGCTCCATCTCAAGCACCAAGGGTCATTTCCTGCACCATAAATATGTCCTAGCCTCTTAGCTCCTCCCTTAGCTCATTCATTGGTTTTTTGAATGGTCATATCTTGCATAATAAGTTTGTCCAAACCTTTAACTCCTCCTTTAGCTCTCTTTTTTTTCCTTTTAGGACAAGCATGGTTGAGCTTCTTTGAGCTGAAAGATCGAGTCCTTGAGCTGGGGTTTTACTCTTCCAGTGACGACTATTCGATGTATGCGGTTCCTTGCAACTTGGCTTCCCGTTGAGCTGATTCCCGAGCTTTGGAGGTACTTTCTCGAGTTAAGTTAGCTGATAGTTTAAGTTCATATTTGAGTTTTATAGTTAGAATGAAAGTTTTGAGCTTAGTTTAAGCTAAATTTCTAGTTTTTATTTCTTACATGATTTGCTTCGGAAATTCCGGGTTCTTACATTAACAAAAACAAGTTTGAGTGAAAGCACCAGTGATCACTATCACCGGTCCAACTACACTACCTTTTGCCGGACCAAAGGGAGTGGTGATACTTAAAAAGGTGGATTCAACAATTTCAGGACTGAGTATTTCTCATGTCCTCACTGACCCGAAAGGTAAGGGCAAGATGATTGAAGAGCCCAGACCAACCAACCCGATTCAGACTCATATTGAATTAATATGGGAAAAGGTAAATGAGTTTTCTAAATTGAAGTTGAAAACATACAATGACTAGGTCAGATTTAGGAATGAAGTGTTTGCCAAGCGATTGCAAAAGACATCATTTTTGAATAAAATTCATCGCCTTGGAAACTACAATCACAAAGGTAGTTAAAGCTGCCACAATCACTCAAGCACTGGAGAGGAGGACTTGTTTCTTTTATCTGATGCGTGCCAAAAAGCTAGCTCAAGTCATAGCTCAGCTACGCAAGAATTATGTCCTACCAGTCCAATTGCCTTTAATGACAAAGCAGTTTACGACCAGTTGGACATGAATTTCATATCATTGCAGATGAAGATCAAAGATTGGGAAATTGGTCAACAGTTGATTATTCCAACAAATTACCAAAGTTCTTCTTCAGAAGAGCAGGCTGAACCCATCAACTCATCAGCCAGAGCCATCCAAGGAAGCAATTGCTGAACAAACTGAGCAAGTAACTATTCTTTCTTCAAAAGATGCTCAACCGTCATCTTCTGCTCTTCAATATCCTCCAGCAGGTCTTCAACTCTATACCGATGCTGAGTTGTCACTGGCAAATGTCAATGAAGTGATATAATCTATAACGTACCGTGTTTTTAAACTACTTTAAAATTTGAAAAAAAATAAAAATTTTCTTAAATAAATAATAAACTTTCAAATTGCGATAAAAATAATCTACTCGTCTAAAATATTTGAAATAAAACAACTACAATCAAAGTTTGCAAAAGAACTTGTTTAAACATCGTAAAGTAATCCCATGAAAATCAGAGTATTTGATACGTGCATAAAAATTTAATAAAACGTAAGCGGTCCTCGGGTTTAGCCTTCGCGCTGTCCGAGCCAACTCACTGATCCCCACCTCTCATTTCCTCGTAATCGTCCTCACCTGCATCGATCAAATCTAGTGAGTCTAAATACTCAACATGTATAAACTTAGAATAACAAGTAATACATAATAAAACCAAAGGCATTTTAAAGTAGGACGTACATACTTGAACATGAACGTACTTACATAAACGTAAATGTGCCATCATATCGTAAAACTTTACATAAACATACTTGCATCGTACATACTTGGACATACATTAACATAATCATTTTGTGTAGAGATATGTTTCAAAGCAAGTGACCCGTAACATAAATGCGCCTGATCAGACTAAACCACAGTACTGGGCTAGCAGGGATGTCCACTACCACATACATAAGATCACCGGTCATACTTTACCGGGTGGATTGGTCACTGGTCATACTTTACCTCTTTCCAATCCTGATCAAACCCGGTCATACTTTACCGGGGTGGAGAGGTCCTCGACCACGTTCTCCGACTTCCAAACCCGTTCATATTTGGTCACAAGACATTTCGCATACCTCAAAAACATAAAACATTTTCTTTGCACGTCGTACATACTTAAAAACATCGAGGGATTCGTTGGAACGCTCTTGACATGCTATCCTAACCAAAGTAGCAAAGATTCAGAAGAGCCCATCGAAGCTTGCAACTAAAACTTGAGAAAACATGAAGAACACGCACAATTTTTTACAGCTTGAGCGGGTTACGATAAAAATTATATCTCTCTCATTTCTTATTAGAAAATTACAAATTTACTGTCAAATCGAAGTTAACACAGATTACTACAAATCATATGTTGAAAACATTTCCAAAAACCAACCTATAAGTCGCAGAATTTAAAATAACAGAGGGTGATGGATTTTGTGAGACAAAAATTTCACAACTTGAACAGCCACACGAAAATGATCATAACTCACTCGTTTCTTGTCAAAAAATTATGAATTTACTATCAAATCGAAGGTATCAAAAGGTTCTACGTTTTATATGTTAAAAGATTTTCCAAAAAATCGACCGAAAATTCTCAGACAGCTGACTTAGTTTTTGAGATCCAAAATTTTGATCCAAAATCGTTTCAAATATTTTTGCTCAAACTTTTGCATAACACTTCCTTATTTCTCAAACTAGATAAATTAAAAAAAGACCGAGTGACGGTTCAAGCACATTTCCAGACTCAAGACATGTTCAAAAATCGCATTGAATTTTTGGAAACAGTAGTGACAATGAGAATGGATCTGATGCAAGAACAAATACTGAATGCAATATCTAATGTCACCTCGGAAGTCCGTGCATTATCCAGCAAGGTTGATGGTTTTGACAAAAAAGAAGAAGAGGAAGAAGAACAGCAGAAGCTATCTAAGAAGAGACGTAGTCAACCGACTGATCAAGGACCAGCTGATAAAACAACAAAGAAATGGAGAAGTCCATATCAGTTAGAAGACGACTTTTATATTCAATTGAGAGTCTTGGCATATTTTCAGTCAGTCAGTAGAAGATTATTTTATTCAGAAGTTCTTTTATTCTTTCATTCTTTGTTATTTTATTCACAAGAGTTCAGGTTGATCAGTTCATAAATTCTAAGTTTTGTCAAACACCTAAAAGGGGGAAATTGTTGGAAACTTAATTTCGGAGTTTGACAAATTGAGCGTGAAAAGATTGAACAACTGATCAAGAAGACTGAAAGTAACTGAACTGAAGATTTGTAAACTGATAGTTGCCTGAACTGAAGATTAATGCGTATATAATTAAAGGCAACTGAACTAAGCAAAGCTAACTGAACTGTGTAATGAACTGGACGATCATTTAAAACTGATCTGTTACACAACAATTAGTTAATCCTATCGGCTATGTCAACTGATAAATCAGCTCGACACGTCGTTAGTTAAGGAACGTAGCTATCAACCGACAATTGTACAAGAGTATACTGCAACGTGTAGTGGAAACGATGTATTTCAGAAAAGTCACAGTGTACGATTTTCAGAAGAATGTTGACGTGGATATACAACGGATATAAAGATTCAAAATGCATTCATTGTTACCGTTGAGAGAAAAGCCTATAAATAGCCGAGAAGATCAGCTGAAGCAGAGTAACTGAGTACAAAGTTATCCAAGTTATCAAGCAATACAATCAAGAGCTCTGTACATATTCTTTCAAATTTAAAAGCTCTCAAAAGCTCATGCTTATTATACACATTCATAGCATTCAGGTTATACTTTGAGTTTAAAGCACAAACACTCATTGTTGTATTATTTGATCTTGTAGAGATCAGTTGTGATAAGAAATTACACATCAGTTGAGTACTGATAAATTGTATTGATACTAAGAGTTTCAGTCTTGGCAGTTTTAAGTCCAAATTAAAGTGGGTTTGTACAAATCCTTGTATTGATCAAAGTCTTTTAGTGAATATCCTGTCTTCGAGATAGAAGGGGTGACGTAGAAGTGTTTGAAATATCCGAACATGCACAAACCTTGTGTTCTTTCTTATTACTTATATTCTATCTGTCCTTCAGTTATTTCCACATTTCTATCAAAGTTAACTGATTGACATTACAACAAGATAAGTAAATTCGGTTTATCGCTAAACTGATTCATTATTCGAAAAGTTGTGAAATTTGTAAAGTTTTTATCCAAACCCCCCCCCCCCTTCTAAACATTTTTTTACTCCCAACCAATCCTAACAGCCTTGACGCTGGAAAAGTTTCATGTGATGACCGCCATTATGAAAGGAATCAAAGTCAATTGGTCATCAATCATGTTTACCGTTCTGAAGAACTTGTTTCAGACTGCCAAGTAGTCAAAGGGGTTTGCGTCTCAACTGAGCAAAATGATTGAGGATTCAGGGTTTCTTCTGGAATCGTCTTCTTAAATAACCAAATTCAAAATCTACTCTGCTCAGAACACTCAATCCAAGAATAGTGGGTACGAGGAAGGGGCCGTTAAGTCGAAGAAAGTTGTAAAACCTAAAGCTGCTACCCCAAAGTCCAAGAGGAAACTGATTCTTACAACCAGTTACTCGGAGAAGACTTTGTTGGTTCATCATATTCTCGCACCCAAGACGCAATGGAAGTTTAAAATTTTGGTCACGACAATCGAAACGTTAATTGGGCATCGTGTGTTTAACAAACCATTCATAGGGTGTTAAGCGAATATACATGTGCGTATTAAACGCTGGACTCTAAAATATTCCATTTTTACGCGGAGATTGTTTTTTTTGTAAATCCCTACGAATGGCTCTTGGAACTTGATCTTCTAATTAGGTCCATGATCAGAAGTTATCCTCCTCGCTTGGATTGCACTAGAAATCGCAAGCGATTTGTGCATTGAGACTATGGCCTCCAATTTCCAAAATCCATAGTCGGTGCAGCGTCGGAAAGACATGGCGATGGAAGAAACAAGTGGCCGAAAATTTCCTCCACTTTTTCTCAAGGTGGCCGAGAGTTTTGTCTTGCAAAAAGGGAGGGTTATGTGAAATTTTGTGTGCAAAGTCGTATGAAAAACTTATATGCAAAATTTGACCCTTTATGGTGTATATATAGAGTGATACTTGTAATCTATTTAGTGAAGAATATAGTGTCTTCCTTCTATGCAGCTAAACTAGTCCATGTACCAGATTCCCATTTACCTACCCAGTGAGGATAAAGACTACCAAGTGGACGTTCCTACACCTATACTCCTTTAAGCACCATTTAGAGAAATAATACATGGCCCCTGCACCCCCGCCCCAGGACCGAGTGGATGCCTCGAACCCATTGCCACCCCACCATATAATATGTATATATAAATATTATTCATTATAATATACAATTGTATCAAAGTAGCATCCATTACTTTAGGACCCACTATGTTACCATCATGTACTTTAACATCCATTAGTTTACCATATACTAGTTTACCATCATGTACTTTAACATCCATTAGTTTACATATACTATTCTATACAATATAATATCATAATAGACCAAAACTTTCAGCTCAAAAAATTGTTGATCAAGAATTTCTCTGAAGTGAGAAACATTGATTGCTTGATCGAAGTGCTCTCGCATGAGTCTTTCGTAAGTCTCTAGTAGTGGATAAAAAACATGTTTGTTTCGCCTCGAAACCAACTTTCTTTTCAGACAAAATCAACTAGAGTACCTATCTATTTGAGCTTCGACCTGAGAAGTCTCATTCCCACAAGGACTCCTAGTCCTTATGGTACTAAAACTCTATATATTTCATTAATTATAAATTCTTATATTATTAATATATAATGTATTTATTAACTTTTAATAATACATGATATATTAATACCAAATACAAATATATATATTTTATATCACCATATAATATACATACATGTATATGTACATTAATTAAATTAAATAACCATTATTTAATTTATAAAATTACCTCATTGGTTAATGTAATTCTAGAATACTCTAGAACATTTATGAGAATTTGTGCATGTTAGTAATCACCACTACTAGCACAATCATTCAATTCTCAATTCACTAAGTAAATGATTGAGAACTCATTATAACCCCGACCGACGATCCGAGAGCGTCGATGTATCAAGGATACAAGTCTTGTTCATATAATGATAAATGAAAATTTCAAAATCAAAATTTTCACTTACCATATTGGGCGACCGCAAGTTTTGTGAACTTCTTCACAAAACAGGCCACTCTTCTTCCTTATTTACCAATTAAGCTAACTTTCATTTCTTCCATCTTATGGAATCAACTTATAAACTCTTTTATAATCTTCTTGTTTGATCTTCATCAAACTGTAAGTCAACAAATTTATCTCCTTGAAATTTTACTATCTCAACGAGAACACAGAGTCTGATACTTGTGTGACCCTAAATGGTTCAGGGATACAGCTAGTCGTTGGTTCACATCTTCATGTGATTCAGAATAGCATTTATTCTTATTCGGGTTTACCCTAGCTAACCCCATTCTTTTCATCAACTCCTTGATCAAGAACGTCAGAACTCATTTCTGATTGCACCCATCAGATCATGGTAAGAGCGTCTAGTAGCATCGCCCCATGATCTCTTAGGTTTCACTGATAGTGTCTGCAAGAACCATTAGTCATGGTTAGCGTATTGTACAGTCCATTCACCACATATATCTCGATCGAATCTGCAACCTTTGGTATGTCGAGAGTTGTATATGAATTCGATAACGATACAATTTATCTTTGAGTACTAATAGTTGCATGGTATGTGCAACTAGGAAAACACATTTCCCTAAAGCACATTTCTCGCACTGGCCAGAGACTCCTTGCACTCTTAATTCATCAGATAACATTGGATATCTTCACCCGTAGGTAAATGGTGAATCCACGACTACAATGTATTTTCTAATACGTATTTTGAAACTACACCCAATTGATGACCCTCAATGGAGTCGGTAAACGGATCAAAGTGCATATTAGTACGTATAACCCTTACGTTGTTTCGGGTCAAAGGACTAATGGTATACAACCATAACCGCATACTATTTTACTCGATAAATGAGAACCAATTGGATAATTTGAAGGAGGGTTGTTCAGTGTATCATCATATGATCACTCATTTGTGTGAATAGACATCTCCATGCTCTTTCCAATGAAACATGACGTTTACATCACAGATGCTAGTCTCGAGCTCGAGCTCGAGCGACCTTTATCCTTATTTTAGGCTACTAATTCGACTAGAATTATGTTTAGAATATACGGTACACTTTCTAGTGAGATTCATGATCGTATGTTGCAAGGAACACCTCATGGTACCTATTGTATATTCAAGGACTTTATCTATGCAGCTTGCATGGGTATACAGATAACGTATAATGTCATAATCGAATGAAATCATAAAATATTATTAAATAAAAAAATTTTACATTAGAGTCAATAAAAACTCAAGCAAAAAGTTGGTTTACTGGGCACCTATTCTAACAGACTCCCTCTCCCCAACTGATCAAGAAGCCTAGGTCTTAGAAGACCAAGTCGGGTGCCACTCTAAGAGCTCTACCTGAGCTAAGATTACTGCCATCCAGAGCTGGTGCCCCTCTCTGCAATTCTGACTCAATCAGTTCAACCAGCAGCAAAGCTCCGGACAAAAACCAAAACTTACTATCCTCCAAAGATAATAACTGAATCCGAGGAGAAGTTGAAGCACGCTGGAATCCAGCTCCTCTTACAACACTTTTCCGCCCAACAATTTTACTTCAAGCATGGCCGTAAGGTGTGCTAATTAGAGAAGTGGTGAACACAACAGGTTCAGGACTAGGTCTTTCTCATGCCCCAACTGATCCGAAGGGCAAGGCCAAGATGACTGAGGAACCAAGACCTAACAATGCTATTCAGACTCAGATCGACCTTATTATGGACGAGATCAATAACTATGCTGAGCTGAAAATGGAGCGTTGTGATGCATGGGTGCAGTTCAGAACTATCACCCTTCCTAAGTAGTTCAAGAAGAAGTTAGTTCTTAAGCGCTTCTTCTCACTTGAGTCAGCAGTGATGAAGGCTGTGAAGGCTACTTTAGTCAGCCAAGCAATGGAAATAATGGCATACTTATTTGATTTGATGAGAATCAAGAGTTTACAGAGGTAACAATTGAACTGAAGACCAACTATGATCCAGCTGGTCCAACTGCTTATGCTGATAAAGCACTTTTCCAACAACTGGACTCTGATATCAAAATTCTCCAGATGAAAGTCAAAAATTGGTAAATGAGACAGATGTTACATGTTCCAGTGGAGACTAGCAGCTCTACACCATTTGAGGAGATGACACTAACTGAAGCTGCTGCGGACGGAGCCCTTGGTTGTTCTAGCTGAAGTTGAGATAGCTTTGGTACAAACTTTCAAACAACTTCCAGATATTCTTCTACCATCCTCCTCAGAAGCACAACCTTCCTTCTCTACAGTGTTATTTGTTTTGCCAGCTTCTGAACCAGTAGTTCATCCATCTACGTACAATGAAGAAGAGCTATCATTAGCAAATGTAGATGAGTTGATGTTATCAGTTGCTAAGTATATTCAACAAGCATTCATAGATGACCAAGATGCTGATGAAGTTGTTCTTGTGCCACCGTGCAAAAACAACTGAAGCAGAGGCACAAACTGAAGCAGTTCGTACCCTTTTCCAAAGTGACGGGTGTTGGCAAAAAGAGGGAAGAACCGAAGAAGCCATCAACAGCAGAGAAAGCAAGAAGCACGGTGAACCGGACAAACCAACTGATAAAGCAGCTGAAAAAAAAAAAGCAAAGAAATGATCAAGTGTTCGACGTCTGTTATTTAGTTTGAAGAACGCATGTATATAAAATATTCATTTTGAAATGTTTGTAAAAATCTGTACTTACCTCTTTCAAACTTAATGAAAAGTTTGTTCTTATTCTATACGAATCTGTACATTATTTAATCTACAATCAGTTTCAGTTTATCAGTTATAAATTAAGAATATCACATAACTCAGTATAACAGTTCAGAAATCTAAGTTTTGTCAAACACCGAAAATGGGAAAATTGTTGGAAGTTATAAGTTTCAAAGTTTGACAAAAAAATTTGTTAAAGAACCGAAGAACCAAACTGAACTTGCATAACTGAGAGGTCGTAACTGAAAAGAGACTTATTGGAATCGAAGATTATTTATAGCTGATAAGTTCAGTTGAGGAAAGATTACGAGACAAAAAGAAACTATCAGTTATCTGCGATTTACTCTTAAGATTATTCAGTTTACAAATAGCATATTTTAGCTCTTACTTCATTGTTGTATTCGTAGCATTCAGGCTACTTACTAGAGCTATTCAGTTATCAAATCGATAAGTAAAGAAGATATGCTAAAAATTTCAGTTTGGTATTGTACTAAGTCCAACTGAAGTGGATTATTACAAATCTTGTGATCAATCAAAGTATTTAGTGAAATCGTATTTTTGGGATAGAAGGGGTGACGTAGGAGCAGTTGAAGATTCCGAATATCCGTAAAAAATTTAGTGTTTATCAATTTATTCGTTCCGTTTTCAATATTTTATCCAAATTTATTCAATCTATCTTTTAGTTTATTTCTATACCACAATCATTAGTTAATTGATTGATATCGACACACAAAATTTTTGAATCTATATCCGAAAAAGATTACAAAAACCGAAGTGTTTTGTAACGTCCAAAAAAAAAAACCATCGTAAACCATATGCATGCAGATGAATTAAATTACATAATTGTTTACTTAATTGATTTTATATGCTTACATGATACATACAACATGATTAAGGGACTAACTGCATGATGTTATGAAAATTGTAGATTTTATCTCAATATTCGATAATAAGCTGGGAAAAAGAGACTGTGGACGACCAAGACAAATAAATATTTTCAAGGCTTATTAATATGATTAAATTTTGTCAAAAAAAATGGTAGAGTTCAAATTATTTTACGAGACGGTCACGATTTTATCCGGGAAGCTGGTTTTGAGCAAATGAGAGACTTTTAAAATATCAAATGCATTATTTTTGAAAGCTAATTTTCGTAAAATTTTATTTTTCAATTAAATAGGTGTTATTGGGCCTAATTTAACTAGGATGAGTAGGCTCAATTACCCCTAAACTTGAAAGCTCAAAACCCAAGCTCATTATCATGCAAATTAAAAATTATAAAATAGAAGTCTAGATATTGTTACACCATAATCAGCCGAATCCTCACACACAATACACACACAAAATTTTGAAAATCTCAAATGGAGAAAACAAGGAGTTTTCGTCGCCCGTTCGTCCTTCCTCGCACCCCACGCCGACGATCGTATTTTCAAGCGTTCTAAAACGTAAATGCGTGTTTCTAAATTCCTTTGACGCATCATTCAATCCATATTATGAATGTTTTATGTATTTTTGCATAAAAAATATTGTATTTCAAATTGCTTATCGTTTTGACTATTATTTTTAAAGTTTTGAAGATTTTTACGCATATATGAACGTGATATGATTTCCATCGAGAACGCTGCCAACATAGGATGTTTAAAGAATGGAACAAAGACGGTTTAATGCGGAAACGAGGCTGGACAGTTTACAAGGGGCGCATGGGTTAGCTAGTTGATCCTAGGGTTTGTGTGTTTTCCATGGGTCCTAGGGCTCAGTTAAGGGGAGGCAGCGCATGAGGTTTGGGTCAGGGACTGTGCGTGGCTTGGTGGAGAGACTAGGAAGAGTCCGTGAGGGGCTGGACGTGGCAGCAGCAAGGCAGAAGAGTCCACATGTACAAGGACTCTCCCATGCATGCGCGTGGTTTGGGATGGCTAGGCTGGTTTGGGCTGGCTAGGCTGGTCCAGGGATGGCTAGGTGTGCATGGAGTCGGTATCTAGAGGCGAGAAGAGTCCTAGCGTGGATAAGACTCCTCATCGCACAAGGAGGCAAAGGACAACTAGGAGTCTTGCGCCTGGGCTTTCGCTGGGCTTGGGGACTTGTGCGTGGTCCAGGGGAAATCTAGGATGGTCAGGGCTTGGTGTAGTTCAAGGTGGCTTGGCCATGGCTCGATGAACTAGGGACCGTGGCTCAAGGAGAAAATTGTTAGGGTTCAAATTTAGGGTTTACGAGGGAAGGGTTCGAACCATGGTCCACAGGGGTCGGTTCATGGTTAACGAGGATAGTTTAGGTATGAAAATTTTATGTTTAAAGTTTGGGAAAAAAATATTTAAGTTTGAATTAATTCGAGAATTAGACGCTTCACGAATTAGTAATTAAGGAATTAAATCGAAATCCTTGAGTTTACAATAAATAAAAATATTATAATTCAAATTTAAGCTTAAATAATTATTTGGGATAGTCTCGAGTCAATGAAAGTAAGAAAAAGTCAAATTCGAGAAATTTTACGTCTAAAAGCAAGACGATCATTTTACACATAGGTAGTACGATAAGGGTTGGCAGCGCCTCGAAGGGTCGTAACGAATGTCAAATGATATATTATGATGATTTTGATGAAAATATGATATTTTATGATTTATGGTAAATCTATACAATTTTTACTGTAAAAATCTATTTTTGGAAAGTCATGATATTTTTTGAATTAAAAGGAAAAAAAAATGTTTTGAAAGATATGAATTGACTGTGACAAAGAAGATATGATATATGATTTTTGAGAATATTGTGAGGGAAAAGGCCCTAGAGGGAGTCCGTTTATGCCCGTCCCCATGCGCAATGGTGAGCTAAGACTGATCGGTCAACCAGGGGATAAAAGGCTAGTCACTTTCAAGGATCAAACTTCACCCAAAATGATAAATGACTGACAGCTTTACGATTCTACGATTTTACGATTTATGATATATTTATGATTACACGCTTATTTTAAATAAAAGTATGTTTTAATGCATGTGTATGTATATGTATTATTTGTTACTCATATTTAGAACGTGCTGAGTCATTAGACTTACTAGGTTTGAATGTTGTAGATGATTATTTTGAGGGAGGCGCTGACGCTTGATTGGATCGAGACAGACATTACACTCACGAGAGATTTTATTTTCCGCATTAGTTTGATAGTAAAGTTTTAAATGATTTTTGTTAATGATTTGATTAGAGATTTTTATACTTTATTTTGAAGTTAATATGATAATGTTAAAGGTATGAGTTGAATTTTGTTAACTGACGATTTATGGATCTTTATGCACTTGAGATTTTATATGTTAAATTATTTTGATTTATGTAAATGTTAATTTATGGTTAAATGGTGAATTCCTAAAATTGATGTTTTATATATAAAAAAAAATAGAAAGATTTAAAGTAAAAAGTTAGAGGACGTTTTATTTTATTCAACCCCCTTCTAAACACATCATCATCCTTAACCAATCCTAACAATTTATTTATTAATCGAATTTGACATATTTATATATATATAATATCATTCAGATCTGAAATATTTTTTTATTAATTTACGCAATTTCAACTTATTATTATAGACAATGAAATTTAATTCAGTTAATAAGATCATTTTTTGGTTTATATTCAAATTCATCAATGGAAAATATATTTTTATATAAATAAAAAATTTTAAATATAAAAATATATTATTCATTATATATTATTTATATAAATTATTAATATTATTTTTTTAAAATTTTTAAAAAAAATTTAGTGAGGGAATATTAATTCGTTTTTATTTTTTATTCCATCACTAAATTAAAGGACGATTTTGGATAAAAATTACATTAGCAAGGGCATTCATCTGCAAATAGCGACGGTATACTTCCAAAAACCGTCTCTAGATCAATGACGGCTGGTTTAATGACGGAATTCAAAACCGTCGTTAGTTGCAATTTTATTTTATTTTTTTGTAGTGAGAATATCAAATATTATGACTTTTGCTACATCGAGTAGAGATGTTCGTCCCATATCTGAAAACAACCATTATATATGTTCACCAATGGTTTCGTACTAGGAAGGTACTGAATGGGAATAACAATGCTTACAACATAGCCAAGAGGTAAAAAATGCTGTGCTACATACAAAAGATCTCTGTATGTACACTATGATATATCAGTGCTAATTCAAAGATCATTCGGCCTCATCAGCACGACTAACACGTCGTTTCTTCCTATACCTCCACGCAACTTGTATTCGTCTGGCTGCAAGTCCTCGCCAGTAAGGTGATTCGTACCTGCAAGAGCAGAGATAGCAGTGAGGTGATCCGTACCTGTTTTAATTATATGGCCTAAAATCCGAACTTCAAGTCTGCACTTGGATAGCAGAATTTGAATGGATTTGATTTGATTTCAAATCCACAACACAAATCCATTGTATCTACTTAGTTCAAAATTAAAATGAATATTATTACTGAGCACCTGGCTGTGTACCAACATATATAATTACTAGTAGCAGTTTAATTCAAATATTTTATTATTGACGTCCAACTACTATGTTTTGTTGTAGCACATAAGCAACAAATAATAACCGTAGGGCCACTTAATGCTACCCAACATAAAGAATGTGGAGTTGAGAAAACATATTCCAATCTTTCTCTAGCACCAAGTCTCATACATATTTTCTAACAGATCATCCTAAGCACTTAGTGATAGATTCATCACAAACAATGGAAATTACCTGATGGCACCCTGAACTCGTGGGCTTCTCAAGAATCTTGCAAAAAGACTGGTAACTTCTTCAAGATCTGATGCTCGCAGCACAAATGCCTCAACATTTGTCAAGCAATGGACCAGCCTGTTGCTCAGCAGTCTGTGCCCTGGGATCCTGATTCTTCTTCCATCTGAGAATATAAAAAGAAAACAATACTTGTTTTGGCTTTATTTTTTTCCCAAAAGATGATGAATATTTTACTATGATGGATATTTTACTCCAATAAAATGGCTCCTTCCTAAGCATTTCCAGAATTTGTTTGCCAACCTTGCTTGCATACCTTTATTTACGGAAGAATGTTCAAGGCACCATGTAAGGAGTTCTTCTCCACAAACATCCCCTTCAGATAAAGGAACAACATTGAGATCTTCAATACTCTCCAAATTTCCCCGTATTATAAATACCATTTTATCAATAAGGCCGCCGCGGTACAAGATTTTGCTTCCCTTGATGTATGTTTTTGTCCTTAGCCTCTCACATATAGCATCTATGATATGTTCATCCAACAGTTGAAATATTCGGACCTGTATGTGCAAGATATTCACAACAATAAGAAAGTAATAAATTGTGTAGGAAATGTCCAATAGAGACCAATAGATAACTGTTACAAGCTACCCAGTAGGGTTGATGAACTGATTTCTTATAGAAACTTACTTTCTTGACAAATTTAAAGAGATGACGCCTAATTTCTCTTTGAAGGTCTTCTGGTAAATTCTCCATTAGCATTTCTTCATTCACTCCTCGAGTGGCAGCCCAGTTAAAACGCTCTGCTCCTCGGACTTGCCTAAATGGAAAAAACACACCACTTGCCAATCAAACAGGTGTTGCGGTATTGCCATTTTGATCATTTGATTTAATAGAAGGAGATCACGGGCCAAAAGATGCATGGGAACTATCATTTATTTGAAAAGAAGTGTGAATAAAATAATCATAATTAGCAAAATAAAGAAGATACTTTCTCAGTTCTTCTGGCAAGCGACGATGGCTCATCCACTGTTCAACATCTCGCCGTCTTAACGATATCTCTAACCTCCTGAAAAGAAAAAATAATGTAATGTTTCAATGGGGATGTTAGGTGCACAATATTATATATCAGGCTCATATATGGAAGTCGACCACTCAATTTAAAGCACGACTAATTACATATTAAACACGTAAACTGAGGCAAATTTCAAGAGAATGAAATTGAATGAAGAGTCGAATATGAGACAAAGATGGAAGTAATTAATTACCTGCGCCCAAGAGCCTGGAGGAAATTCTGCATATTTCCGATTAACAGGGCAAAAAGCAGCAGTCCTATCCCGATGATGGCCATCGTAAAGATAACTTCCCATACGAAATAACTTGGAACTTGATTCCCAGCCAGGGTACTAATTTGCTTCACGTTTGACCAAAAGAATAAATTGTCAGTTGGAAAGTCGGGGCCTTTTCAATAATAAAAAATTGATTTTTAAAACTTATCATGCACTTTACCACACTACCATGCGTCAGGTTGCAATATTACATGTTCGTACAGGTATTATCATAAGAAAAAGTTACATACAGTTACTCATATGCTTGGGCAAAGCAAGTCAAGTTATGAAGCGTCAGATTAAGAAGATACCTGAAATCCCCAAAACATTGAGTACACATATCTTGTCACTACATTATGACGAGTGGTTAGATTAACAGCAGTTTGATAAATTCCATAATCAAAAGCGTCTTGTCCAAAACATGCAGTTGCATTGACATTGCTCTTCCAAAGATCCCATGTTGCATCTTTCTTAAAATCTTCAAAATCATTACCATGTCCACAGTCGATGAATTTCATGCAATTTGTAAGGCTTGAGGCATGACAAGCATCTCGAAGGCATTGATTCACTCTCTACGTGCATTAGGAAAATTAAGAAGAAGTCAACTCAGATTAACAACAGGAGGCAAGGTGCACTCAACTAAAAATCAAAGCCCATTCAACCAAACTTATAGTACTGAACAAGCACATAAATAACTCTGCAGTTATCTTGCATTTTAAATAGAAATCAGCAACAACCAATGATGCATAGACGTGAATACAACATGATATGGATATGCAACGTCAATTTTCATTATTTTAAGATATGAACAGGAGGATACCACTAGTTTAAATGCAAAAACGATTAAATAAATAGGAAAAAACACACACACAAAATTTTGTATTATCGTACATAGAATGTCTAAAAATTAATCCAATTATTTGAAATACATTTATACATCATATCATAAAAAGGAAATTTCCAGTAACTCCAAATTGCATTTTCTTATTGTTTTAATATTTAGTTATTTACAACAAAATCCTTAGCATAAATTGCAAAACGGCCATACGATATTTTTAAAAATTTCAAACTAGGCCAGTTATTCCTTTCAAAATAGTAGCCACACGCGACTAGGTCAGAATGAGCCTTTTTCCATGTTAAATGCCGTATCCAAGTTTTTTCTAATGTTATCTCCGTTAATTGTCAAGCAGTATATGAACATATCAGTCCTGTATCTACACCATATCCAAATCCAGTAAATATCTTGACCATTTTTTGCAGTATCAGTGCATCATATGCCACAACAGAAATTTTTAAATATCTTTAAAGATGTCAAAAGGTAAAAAAGCTCGAAGATTTATCAGGAAACAGTGAAGAATACTTATAAAGTTGCTAAGGACAACCTGTAGGCCTAATAGATACCATAGTGAGCCCACTACATGGCTAGCCAAGACATAGGTGAGAAGATTTATGACAAAATTTGCCCATGCCGACTCAAAAATTAAGCCAGTAGCCGACTGACCAGCAAGCAAAGGTAAGAATCTGAAAAGCCTGGGAATATACTGCACAAGTATGCCTGTGCGTAAAAGATTTTTTGCATAATTGGCTCCCGATGATCCCAAGGAGTGTGGTAGAATCAATAATATGATGATCTACAGGAAGTAAATAGCTCAATATTAGTAGCTCACAAATGATTTTTCTTGCAAGTGCTGGAATGCATAAAAAAAATCAGACACCATGCATAGAATGATGTACTACACAAAAAGTAAATGAGAATGGCAGCAATGTGACATACTCAATCTAGATAATATCATGGCAAGAATTTATTATATGTTAAAAATTTGACATGCCTCACTCATCATAAGGTCGTGGGACAAAATCGAACAGAATCTCGGATATTAACATCATCATTGGAAGAGAAAAGAGTATGATACCTGTGGAAGGGGAAGTACAACAAAGACATCGATGATGAAATATCCATAAAGATAATTCCGGGCAATCCTTTTAGGATCATCAACTAAATCTCCAGCTCCCATAACTCTAGATTCAGGAGCGACATAAGCCACCCGGAACTGCAAAATGGAGACATATCTTCACTCGTGAAATATGTACATCAAAAAGAGGAAGCATCAGAAATAATTATACAATCCTCGATATGTCTTTTTTAATATCCTACCGCAAGAGAATTTAAAAAATTAAACACATCCTTACTGTACAATTAAAATGACCAAGTTTAGTCTCCAACTGATATTACTACTAACGAAAATTAAAGAAACATAAGGCCTCTCTGCTATACCAAGTACCTGAAGAAGGATATGAAGCAAATAAATGAAGTCAGTCATGCTCCTCAAGACCACCATTGTTGTTGTTAGGGGCCAATCTAACACAATGCACTTGTTATCCTGGTCAGAAGTAATGACATTAAACTTCAGACAAGTTTGTTTATATCAACCTCTTCAAGTCACGTGTAAAAGCACAAGTATTCATAGAATGCCTGGGGTTAAAATATAGGTAACGTTAATAAGGAACAAATAATAATAAGCAAAACAGGCATCGTAGCATTGCATGTGCTACCGCATTCAACATGAGCCTAAACCAATATGACTTTGAATCAATATGCTAAGGCATGTGCAAACAAAATCAAGAAAACTCTTTTCCAATGCTCGACCTAGAATATATCCTTGTAAAAATCGACTAATAACATGGATTTTGGCAGATGATATTTGCAGCTTGATTTCAACAACTGTTTGTTCTTTGAATGGAAAACCATCTAAGGGATGTTATTTGTTTATTAGATGATAAAAATGGAAAATAAATTAAAACAAACATTCATACCTGCTTCACAGACAGTAGAAAAAAGAATAGTGGGTCTAAAAATACAGCGAACAAGCAAGATATCACAAAGAACTTGTTCCACCGTTGAACAAATAGTGTATGAGGATTCATGACTCCAGGAATATAAGGAAGCAGAAACGAACGCATTCTCTTGGCCCAACCTTTTGCATCTCCGTAGAACATATGATGAAACTGCAAACAAGGTTCCAGAAAATAAAATAGATGAAAGGCATAAGCCATCCGTAAAACTGTAAAGCATATGATAAGAGGAAGCCAAAACAAATCTCTGGAAGGGATTCGTACAGAAACCAATAAATTGACTAACCAATAAAAGGAGAAGAACCACTAACTATACACAAAAATGCCTGAATTAATATAATTCCTGAAGGCCCTCAACAACAAGTCCCATTGAAAAAAATTGCATTAAATCTTAGTATTGAGTAACTTTTTAGTTCTTCATTCATTAGTATGATCTCGCTCTATTTCCTTTATCTAACCAGACGATACAATAGGTTATGGTGCTTATAAGTTTATTCATAAAGAGAATAGCTGGCACAAGGTCAATACCTTGGCATCAAATATATCTGATGTTCTTGAGTGCTTTTGACGCCCCTTAGCATTATAATAAGTTGGGCATGTAGTGCAGTAAGGGTCATTACACATTCCCAGTTGCCCAGATTTCAATAGATGTTCGTTTTTTTCACCATATTCATCTGATAGCCAATGAATATTAGCCATACCATCCATAGAAGAAGGATACCTTTCGACTTTAGACTCAATATTTTCCTGAAGTAATGCACTTTGGGGAGGCTGAAAGACAACCTCATGGTTACGGGAGGCATATAACGGACCAGTCATTTGTAACCCAATATTTCGTCTTTCATTTCTTAAAGGACCTGTGAAACCCACAGGCCTGTTCACATCTTCTGAAGAGTCCATATAGTTAGAAGGAATAGACATTGATGCACTCCTCGTCCTGGTTGAAGAATGTCGAACTGTTGAGTCTCTGCTGTAATCTGATTGTACGAATGTGGTCGCTAGCATTGGTGTTTCATCCTTTTCATAAGGATCCATTGCCCAAATATAACTGGAAACAAGCTGTTCAAAATATGAATAAGACATTGTTGTTTTAGCTTCAACTCGTAATCTAATTAATTACAATCATATCGCCGGTCAAATTTTTAGGCGAGTGTCCATTGAGGTCTCAGAATTCAAATAGAAGATTTCAGAACGTTCTATATAAGAATTCAGTTTCACACTATAACGAGTCATAGGAACAGCAATTCTCACTTACATCTAACATAATATAGATTAAGTTATAATTTCTTTGAAAGATTCAGCATTTTCATCAACTGACTCCGAGTCAAACCCTCACAGTAAACACTATGTATCCCTCATAGATAGACATTCAATATGCTCTCAAGCAAGGAAATTATGTTTCGACAGAAACAAGATTCCATACAACAGTTGTAGTCCAAGTAACGATTTTTAACTCGCTTCTATTTCTCTTGGTTACTTTCCGATCGCAACTCCCAACGTTCAAGAAACACACCTGGTGACATTTCACATAAAAATACGATAACTAAAAGTCTACAACAATAAATAGAAACTCGCAGAAAAACAAGAACCCAAAAAGAAAATCCACTTAACAAAAGCTTCGGACAGCTTCCGTAATTCCCAATGACAAGAATACGATGATAAAAGAAACCCAGGAAATAACAGTAAGCACAACAAAGCAAATCAAGAAACCTCAGCAACTCAAGTTCAGCGGACAAGGAAATTCTTTCCCCACTTTCCGGCATTCAACAAACCAATCTTCCACAAAAGGCACCAATTCTCAGAGACCGGAGAGCGATCGAGATTCGAGGGGCGCTTTCTTCTAGTGTCTTAGTAAACAGGATGAGTTGAACATCAAAACAAAGACTTTTCAAGCCGTGATTGACTAACCAAAACCAAAAGTCTTCTCTCCATATATTTTCTAAAGTCATTTTTTTTTTACTTTCTTCTTCTGCCATTTCGATTCGATAACCCATCGTTGACTACAAAAGTCGACTCACAATTCCTTACATATTGTTTCATACCAATATAGATATCTCTTGTTACAATATTATTTTCCTCGTGTATTTGTAATGTAAGACTTTCATTAAATTCTCAACAATCTTCTCATCAAATGAAAGACCACTATTGTTCTCATGATCCGGATCTCCACTCAAGTCAATATGTCCATCCTCTCCACTTGAAGGATTATACATTCCAATCTAAGCCACTCATCTCCACTATATTGGAAATGCACGTTTTATATGAAATACTTGGAGTACCACTTGCTTCGATCTCAACACGGATTTACTAAAACCCTTCACCTCCTTCGTTGAAATATTCGAGGATTTTACACACATGACTCGATCTAAACTATGACTCTGATACCATTTATTGTACAATGGAACATGTATATCCACAATAGTATAATATTGTTCACATTGAGCATAAATTATTATAGATTTGTTTTTGAACTTTACCCAAAATGTCTCATACCAAAAGAGATATCTTTTCATCTTATTAAACAATGATCTTCAACATGTATTTTCAATGTGGGACTTAGGTTGAATTACCAGCGATATTTTAAATAATATTGATATTATTTTATATTGCTAGATTTTTTTTATATTTACCAAATATGATATTTTACAAAACAAATAGGAGAAATTTTTAATAAATCTCAAACAATAATCTTAAGTCTGTTGTCACTTGTCAGTCCCCTTGTCACCATTTATCCCTTCCCACTCCCTGACGAAAGACTGTCATTTATTTGAGCTCCTTAATTGGCAAAAATACGAAAAGGCCATCACGTTTTTTTGAAACCCGTTAATACACTTTATTGTATACTTGAATAATCAATAATAAGTAATAATACTGTGAATGAGTTATTTTTTTCCTTCGCTCAAATGGTTTTATCTTGGACGGGAGAAAATATTGATCTCAAACGACAAGCTTTCTAGCATAGACGCTATCACCGATGACGAGATGAAGAAAATCTTCAGAAGTGAAGGAAGTGACAGGCGCTACTAAGGAGTCGACATCGCTGAAGTTGAAGGACTTGAAATCCAAAAAGATGGGTATTATTTTTTCTGAAATCTATTTTCCATTTTCTAAATTGACGCAAATGTGTTTTTTCACAAGTAAATAATAGTTTTAGTGTTTTTGTATTGATTTTTTATCCACATTTTTTTAGGATCGATTGGGTGAGTGAAAGTATTTAGAAGGGGGTTGAATAAACACTTTACGATTTTCGAATCTTTTCGATGGGATGAGTCAATTTAGTGATAAAGTGAATTCGATAATCTTGTTTTCAATGTCAATTAGTTAACTTAAATTGCGGAAACAAACTGAAGGGTAGATTGAATGCTTTGAGAAATAAAGAACACAAAGGTTTATGAATGTTCGGAGACTTCAAATGCTCCTACATCACCCTTTCTATCTCAAATATAGGATTTTTACTAAAAGACTTTGATTAATTATAGAAGCTGTAATAACCCACTTCAGTTTGATCTTAAACAATGTCAAACTTAAACTCTTAGTATCTTTACAATTTTATCAGTACGCAATTGATATATTTTTTGAAGCACAACTTATCTAAAAAGATCGAATATAGTAATACTAAGTGTTTGTGCTAGTGCTCGAAATATAGTGTTAGAATATTTCATTTTCGTAATCTTGATTCTGATGTTAACAAAACATGTTATTGTGTTTCTAACATATTTACTCAAGTGTGAAGTTATTAACACAAGAAGCAAACTGAAACTGAATTCTGCACAACTGAATTTCTGGCAAGCTTCGGTATTTTGATAATATCTCTCAGCTCGATGATTTAAATAACAATCCGCCAATTTCTCTGATCAAAAAACTCAATCTGAAAATAGTCGTATTTCACGTCAGTTGGGCAAATTTGGATGTTATCTAGGTCTAACTTATCTCTGAAGTACCGACCTGATTGCATGAAAACAACAATCAATTTAGTATGAGCAGTTGCAATATTTTGGTCATATCTCTCAGCTCGTTTATTGGAATGAAGCGATTCAGTATGCGTTGGAAAGATAAGACTATGATCTACAAATTATCTTCAGAAGTTAAAGTTTGAATAGAAGTTCAAGATGCTGATAAATGATAATGAACCTACTGGTTCTGCACAAACTAAAATCAGCTAGGTTGATTTCAGCATACCAGCTGAAACTAAACTGAACTAGCAGCTAACCAACTGAACTGAATCAACTGCTGACCAACTGAACTAGACCAGCAGCTGACCAACTGAACCGAACCAGCAGCTGACCAACTGAACCGAACTAGCAGCTGACCAACTGAACCGCACTAGCAGCTGACCAACCGAACCGCACTAGCAGCTGACCAACTGAATTGAACCAGCTGTTGACCAACTGAACCAGAGCAGCAGCTGACCAACTGAACTGAACTGAACCAGCTGCTGACTAACTGAACTGAATTGAACCAGCTGCTGACCAAAATAGTACAGAAACTTTCCAAATTGACCAGGGTTGATCAGTCGGGAAAATGTCCAGCAAGGCGAATTTGATCGTTGCAATTTCAGAAATAGTACAGAAACTTTCCAAACGATCATATTCTTGTGTCTAACGTATATATCATTGTTGGGGCTTATAAATATAACATCTTGAAGATCAAATAGGAGCTTTTAAAGTCTCCGAACATCCATAAACAAATTCGTGTCTATTTATTTGTTGCATTTACTTATTATTCCATTGTTTTAAAGATAAATTGTTGACGCAATTTATGTGCTCTTCAAATACCAAAATATTGCATACAAATTGTTTGATAAAATGCTTCAACAAAAATATTTTTACTCATTCAACTTGCATATTTTGAAATGCTTTACAAAATATTTAATCGGTTTCTACAACTGATTATTTCAAGTATTTTCAGCTTGGTTTGAACATCAAACTCGATTTAATTCATCGGTGTTCAATATTTCAAGAACCGAGCTATTGTAACTCAACGATTTTCTCTCCCAACCGATCCTAACAAGTGATATCAGAGCGGATTGTTCTTGAAAGAAAATTGAAACTGATTTTGATGTTTAAAATTCGAAAATTTCAGATTTTTTAAAACATATATATATGCAAAACTGAATTTTTGTGCAGCTTGCAACGACTGTAGGAAAAATGACATATCTCCTTGCTCGAGTGTCCAAATGACGAACCGCTTTTTGCGTTGCAAACTATACTCATAGAGATTTACAGCGGCATAATAATTGCAGCCTATTTATGCTCGAGAAAAAGCAGTTTATTCGTTGAAGGCAGAGCATATGTGCTGCAGCAGAAAATGAGTCATGAAGAAAATTGGTTAGTTATCCTTCTTCTTTTATAATTTTCAAAATTTTAAAAATATAGGTGGAGAACTCATTATAATTTTAATGGAGATATTATTTTTAAATATTTAGGGGGAGAAAATTGTGCTTAAAATATTTTGAAAATATGATTTTTTGATTCACACAAAAAAGGAGAGAAACATGTTAGTTGAATCGATTGTTTACCCGAGTTTTGTGATCATCAAAAAGGGAGAGATTGTTAGAACATTTCATGTTCGCAATCTTGATTTTGAATATGAATAATATCAAGAATATTTCGTAAAAGCCTCAACTTCATATTCTTTCAGGTCAAAATATTTAATGAATAGCTTATTTACATTCATTGAGTTGGAATGAATATTAACTCTCATTGAAAAATGCTAAGTATTAAAGCAGGCAATTAAATAAAATATTATTGAAAACAAAATAGGAAAATTTACAAAGAATAAAATCCCTTTTTTTCTTTTTTTTTTAACGTGACTGCAAATTTTACAATAACATAAATCGAATACATCCGACTACCTTTGAAACTTATCCAACACAAACAAATCTTTTTGTTTTTTTTTTTTTAGAACACATTGACTGATGTTTTTTTAGAACATATCGATAGTACATCAATCAAATCTAGAAAAAAATTACAATGAATAAAGTACTTTACAGTCCGTTATTTATTTACTTCTTTTTTTTTTCAATCAATATTTTTTTAGGGGAGTTATATTCTTGTAATTAACTATTTTTTAATAATCAATAAAAGTTTATTAATTGTTTTCTCATTTCTCACCACTTACTCACAAAAGATGTGTGAGTATATATTATACTTTTACAAAAAAAATTCTTTCAATNTTACCTTTCATCAATACTTAAAATCCCAATTTATACATTTTTATATTCCTAAAATCGTTGCAATCCTCGAATAATTATTTCTTATGAGTAATTCCCAAAAATTAATTCAACTGGTAACCATGTATCATTAGTATTTTTTTTAAGAAAAATCTACGTGTCCCAAAAGCATTCATAATATTCACGATTAACTTATAGCCCAAAAATAGAACGTCGATACTAAAAATCAAAAATCAACATAATCTAATTCCACCACAAACCAACATGCGTTGAAATCAAATAATTTTTCATTTCATATCATATCACGTATAAAAATTCCAAAGTATATAAAACATATTTTATCATGAAGCTATTAAACATGTGACGTGAACATATGAGTCATGTATTTATGCAGATCACATCATAAAATCATATAAAGCATAAAAACTTACAAATTGAGGCTTGACGACTGATCTTTCCGGCGCTGATGGTGGCACAACCCTTTACAGGACCTTTACTCTGATACCAACTGAAACGTTTGCCTTTCTTTTTCTTAAAATGTGCTAATTTTTTTTTTCCCACTCAATTTTCAGCCATGACATTTAACACATGAAAATATTTTTATAAAATATTTTACCCGCAAAAATAAAACCTCAACCACTAGTATTTCAAAAATCAATGAGATAGTCATAAAAATGAAATCGTCGCCTGTTTTACTAAACCTAAAAAGCAATAAATTTGAAAAGTATAGCCCATAATAAACCTCTAAAAAATCTCTCAAAAGAATAAATAAATAGTCTTAAAATCTTTAACATAAATCATGAATCATAAACGTAAATGCGAAAAAAGTAGAAGCGCTGGTCCTCGGGTTGTGTGCGCCTTCAGTCCAGTCCAATCACCCATCAAGACCTCCCTCAACCTCACCTGCATCCATCACACCTAGTGAGTCTAAAGACTCAACACACCATAATCTTTATAACAAATAATACGTATAAAATCACATGTAACAAAGAAAAATACTTGTACTTAAAATATCTTTTTCATGAAGATGCATAAACTTTAACATGAACATTTTCGTAAACGTTTTCATGATGTATAACTTAAACCTTAGCATTTTTCTTTTTCCTCAAAACATATCATAAAACCTTTTATCATGATCATAAACATTTTTCCTTTTCTTTTGTTGAATTCATATCGTTAATTGTGACTTTCCTCAAACCTCAAAAGTCGATGGATCCATCAACATGTAACCACAGTACTAGGCGGCGGGGACACCAGCGACACTCTCACTGGTCAACTGGGCCTTGGCCTATCCTCATCGAATAGAAATACGATCGTCGGGCTCCCACTGGGACCATAACCCTCACGATATCTCCACATAACATCATTATAGTCACAATTACTTCACTTCCTTCGACGTTTTACATTTCCATCACTTTATAAAATCATGCATAACATAACATTTTTGTTTTGAAACCAAGCATGCATTATGTATTTTAAATGTCAACCTTAAATCATAAAAATCCATGGACATTTAAAAATCATAATTTAATCATGAACATTTCATAAACATTTAAAAATAATCATAATATCATAAAAACAGCATTTAGAGCACTGCCATGACGTTTACTAATTTTGGGTATAAAAAGACCGTTTTACCCCTGGACTTGATATTTTATGTTTTTGACTTTTTTCATGATTTCTTGACTCTAAAATGTCCCAAATAATTATTTAAGTCTATATGAATTTTTTTATAATTTTATTTAGCTTAAATCGAGGACTTTTAATTTATTCTCTAAATACGAAGTATTACTGCGTTTTAATCCCAAATTAAACCAGACCTTAATATAAAATTCTCAAATTTAAAACTTAGAATTATAATACTTATTTCATCTTAAATACAATTTTTCATAATTTTATAAAGCTTAAAACTAGGCGTTTCAATTAACTCGTTAATTAGCGTTTCGTGCGGCGATTAAATCCCAAATAAATCCAAAACTCTTTATTTTGATCCCAAATTTTTAACATAACATTTTTGAGATTTATTCTACCCTTCCAAGTCATGAGCCACCCCCGTGAACACATGGATTCAATTTTAGTCTAATTAAATTCGAAATTGACACCTTATCGAACACACCAAGCCATCTCCTAATTTACTCGAGCCACGCCCAAGCCACCTTGAGCCAAAACCTAGCCAACTCACCTAGGGACCCTATTGACCAAGCCCAGCCCGTAAAACAAGCCCCAAGCTCACCCAATCACTCCTGGAACTTGGCCAAAAATCTGCATGTTGTGCGTGAGTTTCCTTGGCAAACTCTAGAACTCCTAACCCAACTAGGACTGTCAGGGCCCGTGCTCTTAATTAATATTTAATTACCAAACAACCAGGATTAAATGGTGTAAACAGCAAAAACGAGTTTAAAACGTTCATTTGGGCCTACAGAAATTTCGGCATGACCTCCCCGTAAGTAGGACATCCCAAAATTTCAAAACAAAACAATAACATTATACGCTCGAAAATAACATCAAGTTCACAAACAACCAAACACATATCTTACAGCCGCACTGGCCAGGACTAGACACAACATATCACAAATAAAATCCCAAACAACATAAAAAGAAAACAGGGGTCGGACCCTAGTATGACAAACTAGTAAAATCACGACGTATATAAAAGACATGTAATAATATCAAGTAAATTCAATGATATGCGATGCATGAATGGTAACAATGGAATAACGGATACCAAATGGAGTCCAAATGAATAACATCATCAACAGTAACAGCGGCCACCCGTGCCAGGAATGCAGAATCAAATCTCCGATCGTCCATGCACGTAGCATCGGGAATGCGAGTGGCTAAGTCGCTCGTCCCTAGCTGTCATATGGGAATGTGGCTAATCCTAACCCACTCGTCGCTCTGATGACTCAATATATCTCAACAGAATCAACATAAATAGCCGTCAAAGGAGTCAAGGCTCAATATGTTATATCAATATAATTTATGCATGAATGCATCAGAATAAACATTCAAAGCACGTAATAACAAACAACATTCACTGAATATTCTTACACGCCAATATAAGCGTCATAATGATATAGGTTTGAGCGTACCTCAATTATAAACTTATAATACTACGATAATTTCTTAAGAACTATCGAATGAACTCGTCCAACAATATAACCTACAATATAAATTCACTATACACTTCAATAAAATGCATACCAAACGACTAAACCAAAATAAATCGGCTCGGTTAAAATTCGAAATCTGGGCAGCCTATATAACCCTTAAAAATCTAAAATTCCAAGTTAATACCTCCAGAAACGAAGCCTAAACACACAATAGTAATCTCGCGAAGATGGATCGCTGGAATGTCGCCGGAAACATTGTTCACGATCTGAAAAACGAGCTGGAAATTAGGGGAAACGCTTAATACTTTACTTTTACAAATTAATCCACCAAAAACAACCAATATTCGAAGGCAAAACCTTACCTAAACCGGATGAAAGCCCACGCACCTAGCTGCTGGAAATCAAACCGATCGAACTCGATAACTTCTGATTTATCGCAGGAAAGAGTCTAATAGGATGAGGGAAGAAGATTACTAGCTGCTGGGCTATTTCTCCGACCGAGGGCGGCGCTACGCGAGGGCTGCAGAAACAAGAGAGAAGCGACGAGTTGCAAGGCTGGGGAAAGAGCTTCTGGATATGAGCGATCTGCTTTACTGATTTCTCAAATGGGTTGGTTTATATAATTAAATGGAAATGAGCTGGGTCTATTGCTACTTGGGCCTCACATTCTCCCCCACTAATGAAAAATTTCGTCCTCGAAATCTAACAAATACAATACTGATATCCACAACATTACGGCTGATAATACATAGGAAATTCAGAATACATCGCGTAATTCATTACATTCTCAAACAAATGAGGCCATTCTTGTCGCATCTTTGCCTCTAATTCCCATGTAGATTATTCTCTTCCATGCCTACTCCATTGCACCAAAACTAGTGGAATCGTCTAGCTCCTGAGCTGTCTTTCCTTGCGGTCCAAAATTTGCACTGGATGTTCAACATAGCTAAGAGAACTGTCTAAATCCACATCCTCGACATTCAAGATATGAGACGGATCTAGCTCATACTTCCGCAACATAGATACATGAAACACATTATGTATCAAAGACAAACTCTGCGGCAAATCCAAACGATAAGCCAATGTGCCAATCCTCTCAACAATCACATACGGACCAATATAACGCGGAGCTAACTTCCTTTTATGTCCAAATCTCATAGTACCCTGAAAATGGTGATACTTTCAAGAAAACATAATCTCCCACTTGGAACTCTAAAGGTCTACGCCTTTTATTAGCATAACTGGTTTGACGATCCTGGGTTTCTTTCATCCTTTTTCTGATCAATTCAACTTTATCTTTCATCTCTTGAATAAATTCTGGTTTTGACATATGTCTTTCTCCTACATCTTCCCAACATATCGGCGATCTACACTTTCTTCCATACAAAGCTTCAAATGGTGCCATACCGGTTGTTGTCTGAAAACTATTATTGTAAGAGAATTCAACCAATGACAATGATTCTTGCCAACCACATTTGAAATCCATCACTACTGCTCGTAACATATCCTCTAGAGTCTGGATGGTTCTTTCTGACTGACCATCTGTCTGTGGGTGATAGGCGGTGCTCATAGCCAACTTTGAGCCCAAAACCGATTGCAAACTTCCCAAAACTTCGAAGCAAACCTTGGATCACGATCAGATACTATGGTTACTGGCACACCGTGCAATCTCACTATATGATCAATGTACAGTTTCGCCATTTTCATATAAGTACAGGTACGATCATATGGAATAAAATGAGCGGATTTAGACAATCTGTCAACAATCACCCAAATCGCATCACAACCACGATTAGAACGAGGTAGATGTGTCACAAAATCCATAGCAATATGCTCCCAATTCCACTGCGGAACTTCAAGACTATGTAACATTCCGCCAGGTCTCATTCTTTCGGCTTTAACTTGTTGACACGTTAAACATTTAGCCACAAAATGTAATGCCCGAATTTTAAAAAAAAAAAAATAATAATAATAATAAATTTTACTGTTCACGGTACTGTTCATGGGTACTATTTAAGCGCTGCGGCGCTAGAAAGTAGTGCCTAGGCGCTAGAGCTGCGGCAATTTTGGCGTCGCGGCGCCAGAAAGTGGCGCTGAGGCGCTAAAAACACGAAAAATCAATATCTAAGTCAACTTTCACATCCTCCAATCATTTTTCTCCTCCCTCACACAAACCCACATGCATTTCCTCTCCATTTTCAAACTTCTTTCGAATTTTATGGGAGATATGCTCAAGAAAATTATGAAATGAAGTTAGATTTGTGATCCTCTCATAACGGGCTTCACGAGGATGTAACTATTTCCCATTTTTGTTCAATTTTGGAAATGGGTTGAAGTTTAGAATTTATATTTGAGTTGATATTTGAGATATTAAGATATTTAAGATGTTGTATTTGAGTTGGTTTGAATTTAAAAGGGATATGAGAATGGTTTCTTGTTTATGTGCGAAAAAGAATTTCCACACCTTTTGTATTTCGTGTTTATGGGACATTTGTGTTTGGATTTTGGAGTTATGGTCTTCATCAAACTTGTAGATAATCAAGTTAGCTTCGATTTGGTTCAAGAATAACTCAATTCCATGAAGAATTGAAAGAGAGATGCTATATTTACTAAACCTGGTCTAGAATCTCGAGTTTGTGTCCATGGCTTATGTTTATTCGACTTCTGGTATTAATCGGTTAGGATTCCGAATTTTGTGTTCCAATAAAAGTTATAGAACATTGTCTTGTCTTCAAAATAATATAAAATGGGCTTGATTCCATTGAGTATTGAGGGAGTTATGCT
>NC_133320.1:10483336-10487271 GCF_012295235.1 Primulina huaijiensis
TCTATAAAAGGCTTAAGTCTTTGCCATTAACTTTAAACACGTCATCATTTTTAGGATTTTCAATATCAATAGCACCATGAGGATAAAAAATTTAACTATAAATGGTCGTGACCATCTCGATCTTAGTTTTCCTGGAAATAAATGCAAACAAGAATTATAAAGTAAATTTTTTTGTCCAATTTCAAATGAATTTCTCATAATATTTTTATCATGAAAGACTTTAGTTTTATCTTTATAAATCTTTGAATTTTCATATGCATGATTTCTTAATTATTCAAGTTCATTTAATTGCAATTTTCTTAATTTAGATGCAGCATCTAAAGTAATATTAAATGCTTTAATTGCCCAATAAGCTTTATGTTCAAGTTCAAATGGTAAATGACAATACTTACCAAAAGCTAACCTATAAGGTGACATACCTAATGATGTTTTAAATGCAGTTCTATATGCCCATAATGCATCAGTTAATCTTAAAGACAAATCTTTTCGATTTGTATTAACTGTTTTTTCTAAAATTTGTTTTATTTCTCTATTTGCAAGTTTAACTTGATCATTAGTTTTAGGATGATATGGAGTAGAAACTTTATGTGTAATGCCATATTTTCTTAACAAAAAAGAAAATGATTTATTTATAAAATGAGTTTCCCTATCACTAATCATTGTTCTAGACTTCCTCCATCACTAATTATTGCTCTAGGTATTCCAAATCGGCTAAAAATATTTTCTTTTAAAAATTTTATAACAACTTTATGATCATTACTTCTACATGCAATTGCTTCAATCCATTTAGAAACATAATCAAGAGCGACTAAAATGTAGTTAAATCCAAAAGATAATGGAAATAGACCCATAAAATCTATCCCCCAACTATCAAATATTTCAATAATTATGATTGGATTTAAAGGCATCATGTTTCGTTTTGAAATTGATCCCATCTTCTGACAGTTTTCACAAGATTTGCAAAATAAATGCGTATATTTGAATAAAGACGGCCAATAAAATCTACATTGTAAGATTTTTGTAGCGGTTTTATTGGATGAAAAATGACCTCCACATGCTTCAGAATGACAAAATTTAATAACATTACTCACTTCATTGTCGGGTATGCATCGTCGAAAAATTTGTTCAAGACAATACTTAAACAAGTAAGGATCATCCCAATAAAATTTTTTTAACTTCTATCAAGAATTTATTCTTATCCTGTGAATTTCAATGAGAATACATTTTATTTGTCACAAAAAAATTTACAATTTTAGCAAACCATGACATAATAGTAGCATAAAACAACTGATCATCTGGAAATTTTCATTTATTGGTATTTCATTATGAGATGATTCAGTCATTATTCTAAATAAATGATCGGATACGAAATTTTCTTTTCCTTTTTTATCTTTAATTATAATATCAAATTCTTGTAACAATAAAATCCACCGTATTAATCTTGGCTTAGCATCTTGTTTATTTGATAAATATTTTACGGCAGAATGATCAGTGTAAACAATAGTAGTAGGACCAATTAAATAAGATCGAAACTTATCTAACGCAAATACTACTGAAACTAATTCTTTTTCAGTAGTTAAATAATTTATTTGAGCACTATTTAATGTTCTATTAGCATAATAAGTTACATAAGGTTTTCCTTCTTTTCTTTGTCCTAACACAACTCCTATAGCATAATCACTTGCATCACACATTAATTCAAATGGTAAAAATCAATCTGGAGGTTGTAAAATAGGTGATGTAATTAAAAGATTAATTATTTTTTTAAAATCATTTTCATATTTGTGAGTCCATTCAAATTGTGTATCTTTTGTTAAAAGATTTGAAATTGGTTTAGATATTATACTAAAAAATTTTATAAACCTTTTATAAAATCCTGCATGACCCAAGAATGATCGAACTTCTTTAACCGTTTTTGGGGATGTTAAATTAGCAATAACATCAACTTTGGCTTTATCAACTTCAATTCTTTTTTCAGATATCACATGTCCTAAAACAATCCCAAATTTAACCATATAATGACATTTTTCTCAATTTAAAAAAAGATTTTTTTCTGCACATCTTTTTAATACTTTTCTAGGTTTTTAAGACAATTTTCAAATGAGTTTCCAAAAAACAGTTATATCATCCATAAAAACTTATACAAATTCTTTAATCATATTACTGAAAAATACTTAACATGCATCTTTGAAAAGTAGCTGAAGTATTACATAAACCAAATTGCATTCTTTTAAATGCAAAAGTTCCAAAAAGGCAAGTGAAAGTAGTTTTTTCTTGATCTTCTAATGATCTATGTATTTGATAATACCACGAATATACATTAAAAAAATAATAATAAGAATTACCTGCTACTTTTTCTAAAATTTGATCTAAAAATGGTAGTGGGAAATGATATTTTCTAGTTACATTATTTAATTTTCTATAATCAATACACATACGCCAACTAGATGGAATTCTTACTTGTAATAACTCTCCCTTTTCATTTTTTATAACAGTTATACCTGAATTTTTTTGTACTACTTGTGTTGGAATTACCCATTTACTATCTCAGATTGGATAGATAATTCAAGCATATAATAGTTTTAATACTTCATTCTTAATCCTTCATATGTGGATTTAACCTTCTTTGTGGTTGTTGATATGTTTTAGCATTTTATTTCAAGTGAATTCTATGTGTGCAAATTAAAGGATTTATACCTTTTATATCTTTCAAAGTTCATCCAATTGCATTTTTATATTTTTTAAGTAAGTTCATTAAATCTTCTTCTTGATTTGGTAGAAGAGTGGAAGAAATTACAACAGGAAATGTTTTATTTTCACCAAAAAATACATATTTCAATTCTAATGTTAAAACTTTTAATTCAAATTTTATATTATCATCTTCTTTAAAATTATTTTCAGACTCAAAACTTTTATCGAAAAAACTTCATATTGTTTATTTTCTTCTTGTATATTTCTTCCACAATTGTTTCTATTTCATTATCATATTCATTTTCATTAATATTTGGTTGTTTACATAAATTGAACACATTAAGTTCTAGAGTCATATTTTTAAAAGATAATTTCATTATTCTATTTCGAAAATTAATTAAAGCATTTGAAGTTGCTAGAAATGGTCGTCCCAATATTACGGGAATTTCATTATGTAATTCTATTGGTTGTGTATCCAAAACAATAAAATCTACAGGATATATGAATTTATCAACTTGAACCAACACATCTTCTACAATACCTCTAGGTATTTTGATTTACCTATCCGCTAGTAATAGAGTAACAGAAGTGGGTTTTAATTCTCCTACACTAAGTTTTTCATAAACTGAATAAGGAAGTAAATTCACACTTGCTCCCAAATCTAACAATGCTTTTTTAATTTTATTTTCTCCAATAATACATGAAATTGTTGGACAACCAGGATCTTTATATTTTAAACTAGAATTATTTTGATGAATAGAACTTATTTGTTCAGCCAAGAATGCTTTCTTCTTCACATGTAATTTTTCTTTTCACATTACATAAGTGTTTTAAAAGTTTTGCATATGAAAGTACTTGTTTAATAGCATCTAATAATGGAATATTTATCTTTACTTGTTTAAAAACTTCATAAATATCAGAATCATTTTTTTTATTTTATGATTTGTTAATGCATGAGGAAACGGGGGAGGTTTATTTGACTCATTTACTATTCTAGATGATTTATCATTCACCATATTATTTCTAGAATTTAAGGTATCATCATTTTCAGAAGTATCAGGATTAACATCCTTACTCTTTGAATTTAAATGATCTTTGTTTTCATTACTATATGGATCATTAACTATTTTATTACTTCTAAGGGTAATAATATATTTTATTCGATCAATTTTATCATTATTTAATTCTTGATTTTGATTTTTAGGATTAGGTTGAGGTTGAGATGGAAATTTTCCTTTTTCATG
>NC_133320.1:10488598-10492259 GCF_012295235.1 Primulina huaijiensis
ATTTTAAAATTAAAATTTAAAATATATATAAAATTGATTTTAAAAAAAATTATTAAATAATAGTATTTATTATATCGGTTAATTCGGTTAACCGATTTCAAAATTTTCAAAACTGTAACCGAACCGAATTAACCGATATAACCGAATTTTTTAATTGAAAAACCGAATTTTTGAAATAATCGAACCAAATTTTCGAATTAGCTCGGTTCCATCGGTTAATTCGGTTTAACCAAAATCTTGCTCACTCTTATATATAAATATAATAATAATAATAATAATAATAATAATAATAATAATAATAATAATAATTGATGAAATATTTATTGTATCAAAATTAAACAAATAATCAAAATAACCACTTCAGTGATATCAAGCATTTGATGTAAATTGATAACAACAAATAATTCATTTCTATACCTAAAATAAAAAGATGTTAGCTAAATGAAAAAAAATATAGAAAGAATATACAAAATATAAACAATCTTACTTCACTAAGAATTCATCCTCTTCACCTTGACATATTAGATTTAGCTTGTCATAAGCTTATTTTTGATCCACACTAAAATCCTCACTCATAGTTGGGAAAGAAAATATATTAAACTTAGAACTTTTATACACACAAACTATATTTTACAATGGGATATGATGATTCTCAAGCTAGTACAAGGCCTTTATTTATAGGCCAAATGAGAAAAAGGGTTAAAAATTTTATTAATGTCATGTAGTTGTAATATTAGTTTTCGTCTCATCCAACTTCAATTCCATATCTCTTCTTTCAATGCTATGTTCCAGGACTTTAATCTCCGAATTTGACTTTGCTCAAAACAGCAAACATGTAGGGCTTTGTCTGTAGATGAATTTGGCTATTTTGTTCACCTCATTTGGTTAAATATTGAATTATTTATGATATTTTTTACTTTAAACTAGTCATAGTAAAAATAAATTTGTCCTCTTTTTGATATTTGCACAATTTGATCATCTTAATGAACTTTTTAGGCATTCATGTCTTCTACAAAGTTGTAGATAATTTCTCAAGGATTTCAAACATATTTGAATCACCTCCATTTAAATTCTGTAGCTTGAGTTATCATTATTTTACCAACACGTAGAAAACCTGAAAATGAAATATATTTAGTAAGACATTTAAATACAAACAAACAATACAAAAATAACATAATTTTATAATTTTAATGAAACTTAAATTTTAAAATATATGTTTTAACATATAATAAATTATTAATTTTAAGTTTCATCACAGACCTCGCCACAGATGAAGGTCTCTACTTCCTGATGCTCATGAAGGAGCATAGAATTCTAGGAAAAATTGCCTTTTCAGAAGGTTTCTAGTTGGAAATGTCTCTTTGGCAGAATGCAGTAGATAGGAAACCGAATCTTGTAATAGCAGCTCAATTTTATCAATAAAATTCATACATTTGTTCATTGTTGTTCATCATTTTACTACTTTGTTATTATGTATTAAAACTAGTAATAATTGAATAACAACAAGAATATATAATAATGCGAATAATATTAAGACAAATCAATTAAGTCAAGAATATTGCGAAACTAAAAAAACTTAGTCTCGGGAAGTGGCTTGGCATAGATGTCAGCTGCTTGTTGTTCAGTTGATATTTACTCCAGTCTGATTTCTTTCTTGAGAGCATGATCTCTGATGAAATGATGTATGACATCAATATGTTATGTCCTTGAATGAAGAACAGGATTGTATGTAATCGCAATGGTACTTGTATTATCACAGAAGATGGGTGATTCTTCTGCAATGACTCCATAGTCTTTCAGTTATTGTTGAATCCAGAACAGTTTGGCACAGCAGCTTCCAGCAACTAGGTATTCTGCTTCAGTTGTAGAAGTTGCTATGGATATTTGTTTCTTGCTGAACCATGAAATCAGCTTGTCTCCTAGAAACTGACATGATCCACTGGTGCTTTTTCAATCAAGTTTACATCCTGTATAATATGTGTAGAACCCAAAACCAATATACTAAAAACTCATGCATTTATTTAATTGTTAAATTATTTAATTATTTTTAAAATGATTTTAGCTATGCTTGATTTATAAAATTTGCATTATTTTAAATTATTTATGTTTATGTGATATACGTTAAAATGTTTTCTTGAGTTTCATGTTTCAGGCGATTATTCGATGCGGGATCGAGGATGTAAAGGCCCGTATTTCGTATTTATAACTGTAAAGGCCCATATNTGAGAGAAAACTTAGGGTTCTAAGAGTTTATAGCAGCCGCCCCTTCCTCTGCAATTTTCCAGCACTCCATCGTCCACTTTTCTTCAAGACAATCATGCCACGTTCGTCCCAGATCGACCCTCGCATCCTTCCACTTTGATATCGTCGTTTCAAGAGTTTTAAAGATCAAAGCATGTATATTATTTTGTTTTTGCATTGATCTTGTCATAGTATATGTTTTGATATTTATTATGCGTGAAAATCTATGTATGTTGTGCAAGAGTTTGAGCAAAAACTTTTAATGATTTTTTGATCAAATTTTTAGATCTCAAAACATGTCTGCTGTAATTTCAATTTTTGTGAAAATTCTGATAATTTTTCAGAAAATTTTTCAACATATGAAACGTAGTACTTTTTGATACCTTTGATTTGATGGTAAATTAATAATTTTTGGACAAGAAACGTGTGAGTTATGATCGTTTTTGTGGGACTGCTCAACTGCGACTTTTATAAAATGTCTTCGTTAGAATTTTTTGTTGCAGGCTTCGTTGGGAATCGTCGGGTGTTCCTTGCTGCGTAGGTGGTGTCATAAGTCAATTGTTACTTCGGGTGGTGAGCACGACTATTACGTCTAAGTATGAAAGTTAAGTGCATGAAATTGTGTTAGTATGTGCAGCAGTGGCCCCAAACGAGATCCAACAAATCCATCAACGCCATGTAAAGATGTACGACATACAAAATAAAATGTTTATGTTTTTGAGGTATGCTAAATGTCTTTTGACCAAATATGAACGAGTTTGGAAGTCGGTGAACGTGGCCGATGACCTCTCCACCCCGGTAAAGCATGACCGGATTTAGATCAAGATTGGAAAGCGGTAAAGCATGATCAGGGACAAATTCATCTTGTAAAACATGATCGGGGATCTCATGTATGTTGTAGTAACATCCCTACCAGCCCAGTACTGTTGTAACGTACCGTAATTTTGAACTACTTGAAATTTGCGGAAAAATTAAAATTTTCTTAAATACAAAATAAAATTTCAAATTTCCATTAAAATAACTTACTCGTCTAAAAAAATTTTCAATAAAAGAGATCACAAATAAAGTTTGCATAAGAAAAACACTTGTTTAAACATCGTAAACCATAACGTGAAATCAGAGTATTAAAATCATCATGCATAAAATCTTAAAACATGGGCGGTCCTCGGTTTTAGCCTCCTGCGCAGTCCAAAACGGCTCATTGGTCCCCACCCCTCGTCTCCTCAAAGTCATCATCACCTGCATCGATCAAGTCTAGTAAGTCTAAAAACTCAACATGTATAAACTGGAGATAGCAAGTACTACATAATAAAACCACATGCATCTTTAAAGTAGGACTTACATACTTGAAGCTTGAACGTAATAGCATAAACATACTTGAAACATGTACGTAGTAGCATAAACGTAGACGTGCTATCAT
>NC_133320.1:10492541-10503078 GCF_012295235.1 Primulina huaijiensis
GACCATGGCTCGATCTAGACATGATGGAGTGTTGTATGAACCATGGCTATGGGCTAGGAGCCAACCATAATCCAAACCACACCCCAAAACCGAAAATACACTAACACAGGAAATGGAAAATTCGAATTATGCACTTGTGTTGTTGTTTAAAAATTTTGAGGGAACCATGAACCAAACCTTGAAAAGACACCTTGGTCACATCCTAGACATGGTATGGAAGGGTTCTAACCATGGCTACAGTCCTTAGGACAGCCAAGATTAAAACACACTCCTTAACCAACCAATAACAAGAACCGTGGCTCAAATCTGTATATTTGGAACTAAGTTGCTGTCATTTCTGTATTTGTGAGGTTATGGGTGTAAACCAATGGACTAATAACACCCTAACACACTCTATATCATGCCTAGAAGCAGCCATGGAAGCCTGGAATCGAGCAACTACCTGTAATCCAGAAAAGCAACCAAACCGTGAAGTTGAACCAAAATAAATGAGAAAATTCTGTGCAGATTTTTACATGGAATGTTGCTGTCATTTTCGATTTATTGCTTGAATCATGCATATATAATGGTTTAAAAATATCTATAGGACTTGATTGAAGAGCAAGGAAACAACATATACATGCCTGAAATTTGTTTTGACAAAAACAAATCAATACGACGAATACGAGCGGCGGAGTCGGAGTTAGTTTTCCTCTTGTTTTTCGGCTACTGTTTTCAAGATTTTTCCAGCTGATTCCTGCTGATATTTTCGAGCATATGGGTGTAGGTAATGTTAAAGTGGAAGGTGAATGATGTAGGAGGTGTTAAGTGAGTCTTGAATTGCATTTAGTTGAGAGTTACAAGTGGGAATTTGAAATGTTTATTCACCCTTGCTATAGCTGTTCTTATTCATTCATTCTTGCTGCTAACTCACGATCTCAGTAGCCTATTTCTGATATTTTTCAAAGGTGAGAGTGTGGTTTTGCTAGACAATGAATATGAGTGTTATTAGGGGTGTTAAAGGTGTAATAATATGCATTAAGGTGGAAGGTTACAAGTGAAAGCTTTGAATGGGAATTTGAAATGTTTCATTCCCTAGCTGGCCGAGGTACTTGTTCTTATTCTTGTTGCATGTACACATTATTTTGCTAGGCTAATGTGTTGAAGAAGAATTAAGGTGAATTATGGTGTTAGGATTCTCCGAATTAGTGAATTAAAAGATTAAAGAAATTAATATATCATGTAGCCCCATTAGAGGTGCTTTTAAAAAAAAAGTTACTACACTTTGAATTGGCTTGACCGAAGGTTACTAATTTGTGCATGGTAAAATATTGTTAAATTCTTGTATTTTAAATTTTTAAGGTTTTTAAATACTCATTATACATTTTAATGAATTACCACATTAATTTAGAATAAGCTCTTGCATGACATTGCATGGTTTATTATTTAAGTATTTAAATGCTATGTTTAATTTCTTGAATATATTATACCTAAATTAATTTATCCCCATTTGTTTACATATTTTAATTTAAGCTTTAATTAAATGTTGATTCAAAAGAACTTATTTAACTCCTTATCTCTAATTAATTTAATAAATCTTAAAATATTTTTTTTTATAAATTAAATTATTCCTTGACTTAATTTAAATTTAGGAATATTTTTCTTATTATTAATCTTATTACTAATCTCCAAACTCCGGTCCGGCCTCGCGTATTTATCCTGAAAAGATAAAACTAAACATCTACTTTTTTTTAAAAAATAAATCATCATGATTTAAAAATTATTTAAAATGACTTAAACACTTCATATATTTAATTAAAAATTCATTCTTAATTTAAATAGTAACAATTATGCATGGCTTATACGTAATCTGACTTTCGAGTTCTATAGAGGAGATTAGACCGACGACGATTTTGATGATTTTAAAATGTGGTATTTTATTTTAAGTGAAGATTGGGCATTTTAAATGATTTATTTAGATTTAGCATTTTAAAGCCTAATTTAAGTATTGAGTGAATTTTCAAGATTTTAAACTTTTAAGTCTATCAAGTGTGTATTTATTTTAATTAGGGGGTTTTGTAAAAGTTAGTGTGGATTAACTTTCTAATTAACATTTAAATCTTAATTAAGCAATTTTATTAGCCCTAATTAACTAAAACTCACGCGCACACACACTCGTACACACACACACCATCGGTTTTTCATATACACAAACATCCTTGCAATTTCATTGCATTTGTTTGAGAGAAAACTTAGGGTTCTAAGAGTTTATAGCAGCCGCCCCTTCCTCTGCAATTTTCCAGCACTCCATCGTCCACTTTTCTTCAAGACAATCATGCCACGTTCGTCCCAGATCGACCCTCGCATCCTTCCACTTTGATATCGTCGTTTCAAGAGTTTTAAAGATCAAAGCATGTATATTATTTTTTTTTGCATCGATCTTGTCATAGTATATGTTTTGATATTTATTATGCGTGAAAATCTATGTATGTTGTGCAAGAGTTTGAGCAAAAACTTTTAATGATTTTTGGATCAAAATTTTTAGATCTCAAAACATGTCTGCTGTAATTTCAATTTTTGTGAAAATTCTGATAATTTTTCAGAAAATGTTTCAACATATGAAACGTAGTACTTTTTGATACCTTTGATTTGACGGTAAATTAATAATTTTTGGACAAGAAACGTGTGAGTTATGATCGTTTTTGTGGGACTGCTCAAATGCGACTTTTATAAAATGTCTTCGTGAGAATTTTTTGTTGCAGGCTTCGTTGGGAATCGTCGGGTGTTCCTTGCTGCGTAGGTGGTGTCATGTAGTGTGATAAGTCATCTTTCAATGTTTTGATTTGAGTCGGTATGGGTTTGGTGACATTAGAATTTATAGGGAAAGGAATGGGTAGAAGATGGCTTTTTGGGATTGAAATCGCGCAGGATTTGTGTCGCAGCGCTGCGGCGCCTCACCAGGCAGCGCCGCAGCACTGCAGAGTAGTGCCTAGGTGCCAGTCTGGCTTCAAATTTAGGTGCTCTTGCTTCCTTTGGGTACTATTACGTCGTTAAGCCCTAAAATATTAAAAGTTAGTTTAGATGTTACAAAGTTTGATTGGGGAACGTTGAACTATAGTTTAAGCGAGGTCCGTGTCTTTAATTTTATGTCAAGATTGTTTCGGGGTTGGAGTCATGGGTTAGTATAATTATTTAACGAGGTCAAGTCTCGAATGTTTTCGAGTGTCATAAGTCAATTGTTACTTCGGGTGGTGAGCACGACTATTACGTCTAAGTATGAAAGTTAAGTGCATGAAATTGTGTTAGTATGTGCAGCAGTGGCCCCAAACGAGATCCAACAAATCCATCAACGCCATGTAAGGATGTTCGACATACAAAATAAAATATTTATGTTTTTGAGGTATGCTAAATGTCTTGTGACCAAATATGAACGAGTTTGGAAGTCGGTGAACGTAGCCGATGACCTCTCCACCCCGGTAAAGCATGACCGGGTTTAGATCAAGATTGGAAAGCGGTAAAGCATGATCAGGGACGAATTCATCTTGTAAAACATGATCGGGGATCTCATGTATGCTGTAGTAACATCCCTACCAGCCCAGTACTGTTGTAACGTACCGTAATTTTGAACTACTTGAAATTTACGGAAAAATTAAAATTTTCTTAAATACAAAATAAAATTTCAAATTTCAATTAAAATAACTTACTCGTCTAAAAAAATTTTCAATAAAAGAGATCACAAATAAAGTTTGCATAAGAAAAACACTTGTTTAAACATCGTAAACCATAACGTGAAATCAGAGTATTAAAATCATCATGCATAAAATCTTAAAACATGGGCGGTCCTCGGGTTTAGCCTCCTGCGCAGTCCAAAACGGCTCATTGGTCCCCACCCCTCGTCTCCTCAAAGTCATCATCACCTGCATCGATCAAGTCTAGTAAGTCTAAAGACTCAACATGTATAAACTGGAGATAGCAAGTACTACATAATAAAACCACATGCATCTTTAAAGTAGGACTTACATACTTGAAGCTTGAACGTAATAGCATAAACATACTTGAAACATGTACGTAGTAGCATAAACGTAGACGTGCTATCATCATAAAACTTTTCTTAAACATACTTGCATCATACGTACTTGAGCATACATAACATCATTTTGCGTAGAGATATGTTTCAAAGCAAGTGACCCATACATAAAAGTGCCTGATCAGAATAAACCACAGTACTGGGCTGGCAGGAAAAGTCCACTACCACGTACATGAGATCCATTTTCATGCTTTAACGGGTGGATTGGTCCCTGGTCATGTTTTACCGCTTTCCAATCCTGATCTAAACCCGATCATGCTTTACCGGGGTGGAGAGGTCCACGGCCACGTTCACCGACTTCCAAATCCATTCATAATTTGGTCACGAGACATTTAGCGTAGCTCAAAAACTTAAAAGTATTTTCTTTTGCACGTCGAACATACTTACTTGGCGTTGAGAGATTCGTTGGATCTCGCTTGGGGCCACTACTGCACATACTAACATGAGTTAGAATACCTATTTTGCATAACTTAGACGTATAGTCATGCTCACACCAAAAAATGACAAATTTCCTTTTGACGTTCTAAATCTCTCACGACTTGACCTCGTTTAATCATCGTACTAAATCATAACATCAAACCCCAAAACAAACCCAAAATTTTTTTTTTAAAGGGACACGGACCCCGTGTCGGGGTCTGTGTCGATGCTGGAAATTCACATTTTGAAGGAAAAATTGCAAGGACCCCGTGCCAGGGTCCGGCTACGGGTCCGTGTAGGTGCTGGAAACGCTAACTAACGGGAATCGCTACACCTAAGGCTTATTCCTCCTAACTCGATCGTACGGACAATGAACCAATGCCTCGAGAACCATCCTAGGATGCTATGGCACTTAATAAAACTCCGACAAACACCCCAAAACAACTACTCATCACAAACGACGCAACCCAATCCGTGAACACGACATTTGACATCAAATCAATTCCTACGACTTTTAATTCAATCAAGTGCCTAACGACATGAAACGAAACACCAACATCATTCTCGATGTACTTAAACGCAGCAGCGATCACCCGTCGATCCCCAACGAAGCCTGCAGCAATAAAACTTGCAGAACACATCAAGAACGCATTTTCAGAAAAATGCAGTTTGAGCAGTCCCACAAAAACGATCATAACTCACTCATTTCTTATCCAAATATTTTGAATTTACTGTCAAATCGAAGGTATCAAAAATTTCTACATTTTATATGTTGAACTTTTTTCCAGAAAATCGACTAAAAAGTCGCAGTATTTAAAATTACAGCAAATTTTGAGTTTTCAGATCTAAAATCATTTCAAAATCGATCCAACAAATTTTTGCTCAAACTTTTTACAACATACATGGATTTTTACGCATAATAAACATAAAAATAAATATTATGACGAGATCGATGGATAAATAAAAGAATATGCATGCCTATAATCTTTAAAGTTATCGAAACGACGACACCGAAGCGGGAAGGATGCGAGGATTGATTCGGGACGAATGTGGCACGATTTCTTGCAACAAAATCTCGTAAAATTGCTGGAAAAATTCGAAGGAGAGGGTGGCAGCTAGAGAGAATAACAAGAACCTAGGTTTTTCTTAAAAAAATGAAATGAATAAGTGTGTGTGCAAGTGTGTGCAGAGATGTGTATTAGGATTAGAAAAGTTGCTTAATTAAGGGTTAAAAATATTAATTAAATAGTTAACCCACACTAACTTTAACAAAAATCCTTAATTAAAATAAAATACACACTAATTTTATAAAATTCTCTAATTAACAAAATAAATTACAAAACTGCTAAACTTTAAAGGCTTTAAAAATCTTAAAATCACTAAATAAATAAATTAGACTTTAAAAATGCTAAAAACTTAATAAATCATTTAAAATGACACTTCCTTGACTTAAAATATAATACCACATTTTAAAATCGCCAAAATCGTCACCAGCCTCTTTTCCTCGATCCCGCATCGAATAATCGCCTGAAACATGAAACTCGAGAAACATTTTAACGTGCATCACATAAACATAAATAATTTAAAATAATGTAATTTCATAAATCATGCATCTCAAAAAAATTAATCTAAACTTGATTAAATAATTCAACAATTAAATAAATGCATGAGTTTTACGTGTACTGATTTTGGGCTCTATAGTTCCTACCCCAATTAAATAAATTTCGTCCTCGAAATTAAGTCTTACCGAACAGTTCTGGGTAATGGTTTCTCAAATCTGCCTCGGTCTCCCAAGTGGCTTCCTCCGCTGATTGATTCAGCCACTGGACTTTGACTAGTTTGGTTACTTTGTTCCGAAGTCTCCGCTCATGTCTGTCTAGGATTTGAACAGGTCTTTCCTCATACGATAGATCTGGAGCAAGTTGCAACTTTTCTGCTCAAGGCGTCTGTCACAACATTAGCTTTTCCCAGATGGTATCTAATCTCACAAACGTAGTCGTTTACCAACTCCAACTACCATCTTTGTATCATATTCAATTCTTTCTGCGCGAAGAAATACTTGAGACTCTTGTGATCAGTGAATATCTGGCATTTCTCGCCATAAAAGTAGTGTCTCCATATCTTCAACGCAAAGACAACAGCGGCTAACTCAAGATCATGAGTCGGATAATTTTTCTCATGCACCTTCAACTGTCAGAATTCACACTTACTAAATTTTGCAAACAACTTGCGACTCTGCAAGACTTGCAAAACTGTACCCAAATACTGACGGTGCTCCTCATGGTTCTTCGAGTAAATGAGAATGTAGTCAATGAACACTATGACGAACTGATATAGGTAGGACTGGAATACTCGATTCATGAGGTCCATAAATATAGCTAGAGCATTAGTCAGTCCAAACGGCATCACTAAGAACTCGTAATGCCCATATCTGGTTCTGAAGGCCATCTCATGAACATCTGCATCATTTACCTTCAGCTGATGATACCCAGATCAAATATCTATCTTAGAGAACACTGTAGCTCCCTGCAACTGATCAAACAAGTCCTTGATCCTTGGAAACGGGTATTTATTCTTGATCGTTACCTTGTTCAGTTCTCGGTAATCGATACACAGCCTCATGCTCTCATCTTTCTTCTTTACGAGGAGCACTGGTGCGCCCCATGGTGAGAAGCTAGGGCGGATGAATTCTTTGTCTAGGAGCTCCTGAATCTGCTGCTTGAGCTCTAACATCTCAGCTGGAGCTAAACGGTACGTTGCCTTCGAGATTGGCACAGTGCCTGGCATAAGATCAATTGCGAACTCCACTTCTCTCTATGGTGGAAGGCCTGTGACGTCAGGAAAATCTCTGACTACTGGTACCTCGGATAAGGACGGAGTTGGTATGTCAGGTGCAGAAACAATACTGGCCAAGAAAGCCTAACAACCCTTGTGAATAAGTCTCCGAGCCTGCATGCATGAGATCATGTGAGGGAAACTTCTCTATCTATCTGGCTCAAAGAGAAACTGCTCCATGCCCAAAGGTCTTACCAACACTGACCTTTTCTGAAAATCAATAAGAACTCTGTTCTTTGTCAGCCAATCCATTCCCAGAATGATATCAAATTCTGGCGTTGACAACACAATAAAAAATCGGCATACACTAAGTGGCCCTGTAGTTCAAGGTCGATATCTCTGATCACAATAGTAGTTGATAACTCTTCCCCTGATAAGACTGTCACTGAATAGCTCATGTCGAGTCTAATAGACTTGACGTCCAGATGATTAGCGAACGTTTCCGAGATAAAGGAGTGAGTGGCCCCTGAGTCTATCAAGACCTTTGTGGCGACTCTCTTAATGGAAATATTTCCTGACAGATGTTAGCACAATACAAAACTTATATCCCAAAACTTCTAATCTCAACCTCGTGCATAGTATACAATTTCTACACAAAGTCACCAAACGTACTAACTAGCACACTAATGATCCCAAATCAAATTCAAGACATGCATGGCAAAATAATACGATGCTTAATTAAATAAATTTACCGATCAATAATGTCGTGTCTGGGTTCGCCTCCTGAGCATGCATGGCGAACACTCTTCCCTGGGTCGGCTGCCTCCACTGTGGGCAGTCCTTCAACATGTGGTCACTTGCTCCGCATTTGAAGCATTTTCTCGATCCATATAAACACTGTCTCGGATGATGGTGGTTGCACTTCGAGCACACAGGGTACTCACCCGGTCTCTGAGGAGCCTTCTGCTGTAGAACAGGACCCTTGCCTTTCGGCGGTCCCTGAAATGGCCTCTTCCCCTGCTGACCTTGGAAGGGCCTCTTAAACTAGGGTCGCTGCTGTTGCTGCTGTTGAGGTGCCTGATAGGGCCTCTTGCCCTGTCTATTGACCTCAATGTCTCTCTGGTCCTGCTCTGCCGCCAACTCTTGATACGGCAACTGCATAAGTGGTCGGACTAGCAACTCGAACGTCACGGCGCAAGATCGGCCGCAACCCATCAATAAATATCTTAGCTTCTCCCGGGCATCATTTGCAATTAGGGGAACGAAGTGATACCCCCTCTCGAACTTCCTCACGAACTCAGCTACACTGCTGTCTCCCTATTTCAGTGTCATAAACTCCCTAGTCAGTCTGGATCGTACTTCCTCAGTGAAGTACTTGGAGTAAAAGACCTCCTTAAAGCCATCCCATGACAGAGTCTGCAGATTCACCGACACTAACGTGCTCTCTCACCATAGCTTGGCGTCCTCTGTCAACAAAAAAGTGGCACATCTAACTCGGTCTTCATCCTGCAACTCCATGAACGCGAAAATCACCTCGATGGACTTAATCAATCCTTCAGCTATCATCGTATCAGTAGTCCCCAAGAACTCCTTAGGATCCATCCTCCTAAACCTTTCATACACAGCCTCTGGTCTGTGCCTCGCCCCTGTATCCACTGCAGCCTGATTCCACGCAAACTGTGCGAAGAATTGAGTCATTCCTGCAAGCATCTGAGCCTGCATATCTGGGGGTGGACAAAGAAGAGTGACCCTCTCCCCTGCGTTTGCTTTCGTGGGAAAGGTGTGATGATGATTATTGGATTGTAATTGTTAAATGTTATGATTACCAATTTGATTTTCAGTGATGGCAACTAGAGAACAGGTACTTCCACGCAAGGAAATAGACGAGGTTGACAGTGGGTTTGGGCAGATGAATCCATTTCCACCTCCTTATATGGGACAGGCACCTGCAGATCAGCCTTTATTGTATGGCGAGTTGACATTGGCACAGTTCAGCAGTTATCTTCCACCGACATTTGATAGCTCTGAGACTGGCGAGCGAGCAGAGGAGTGGATTGAGCAGATATATGTGACTGCACCGTGTGCTAGGTCTGCTTGGTTACGATTGGCTACATTTCATCTTTCGAGGAATGTACTATTGTGGTGGTAGACGACTGAGGCCGAATTGAGAGCCCAGGGCCGTACTCTTGATTGGGATGTGTTTCGCTCTCGTTTTCTTGATAAGTATTTTTCTATAGCAGCCATACAGAAGAAAGAGAGAGAATTCGAGGATTTGAGACAGGGTAGTATGTCTGTTGCTGAGTATGATTCTCGGTATTCTGCATTGCTGAAATATGTGCTACATGTTGGTACGAATTTTCATGCTAATATGAGGCACTTCTTGAAAGGGTTGAAGTTAGAGTTATTTGATTGTGTGCAGTCAAACAACCCGGCATCATTTGAGGATGCAGTGATGAGGGCTGAGATGGCTGGGTTGGTTATGCAGGAGTATGGGGCTCAGGGACGATTATCAGAGCTGACTACAGAGTCATTGCGACCATAGGGACAATCTTTTAAATATCAGAAAAGTTCATCTTCTTCATCCTCATCTGGGAAGCGCCGATTTTATCACGACGTTNCCTCTCCCCTGCGTTTGCTTTCGTGGGAAAGGTGTGATGATGATTACTGGATTGTAATAATTAAATGTTATGATTACCAATTTGATTTTCAGTGATGGCAGCTAGAGAACAGGTACTTCCACGCAAGGAAATGGACGAGGTTGACAGTGGGTTTGGGCAGATGAATCCATTTCCACCTCCTTCTATGGGACAGACACCTGCAGATCAGCCTTTATTGCATGGCGAGTTGACATTGGCACAGTTCAGCAGTTATCTTCCACCGAGATTTGATAGCTCTGAGACTGGCGAGCGAGCAGAGGAGTGGATTGAGCAGATATATGTGACTGCACCGTGTGCTAGGTCTGCTTGGTTACGATTGGCTACATTTCAGCTTTCGAGAAATGTACTATTGTGGTGGTAGACGACTGAGGCCGGATTGAGAGCCCAGGGCCGTACTGTTGATTGGGATGTGTTTCGCTCTCGTTTTCTTGATAAGTATTTTTCTATAGCAGCCATACAGAAGAAAGAGAGAGAATTCGAGGATTTGAGACAGGGTAGTATGTCTGTTGCTGAGTATGATTCTCGGTATTCTGCATTGCTGAAATATGTGCTACATGTTGGTACGAATTTTCATGCTAATATGAGGCACTTCTTGAAAGGGTTGAAGTTAGAGTTATTTGAT
>NC_133320.1:10503584-10507472 GCF_012295235.1 Primulina huaijiensis
TGGAGTTGATATATCAGTTGTATCTATGATATCAGATGGTATTATTTCTTATAAGGGCTACGAGCTGAGATCTGATATGATTATTTTGGAAATGACTGATTATGATTGTATTGTGGGAATTAATGTGTTGCGACTGTTGATTGTTATCAGCGGGTAGTGTATTTTTATACAGATGAGAAAGGGCGTTGGACATTTTATGGGAAGGGTTCTCGTCCCCGTGTTCCGTTGGTATCTGCTATCCGGATGTCTTGGTTATTGGAACATGGACATGAGGGTTATCTTATTTATGTTATAGATGTGAAGGAAAAGAAGAAGGAGGTGAGAATAGAGGAGATGCCTGTAGTTACTGAGTTTGCTGATGTATGTCCTAATGAGATTCTAGGCTTCCCACCAGCCCATGAGGTGGAGTTTGGGATTGAGTTGATGCCAGGTACTTCCCCTATTTCTCGTACTCCTTACAGAATGGCACCAGCAGAGTTGAGAGATTTGAAAGCCCAGTTGCAGGACTTACTGGACAAGGGATACATTCGCCCAAGTGTATCGCCTTGGGGTGCACCAGTTTTATTTGTGAGAAAGAAAGATGGAACGATGCAGCTTTGTATTGACTATCGACACCTGAATAAGGTAACGATTAAGAATAAATATCCCCTCCCTCGTATTGATGATTTGTTTGATCAGTTGAAGGGAAACTCAGTATATTCGAAGATTGATTTGAGGTCTGGATATCATCAGATACGAGTAAGAGAGGAGGATATTCAGAAGACAGCATTTAGGACTAGGTATGGGCATTATGAGTTTTTAGTTATGCCGTTTGGGTTGACGAATGCTCCAGCTGTGTTTATGAGTTTAATGAATAGGGTATTTCAGCGTCATCTCGATTAGCTTGTTATTGTATTTATTGATGATATATTAAAATATTCCAGGAGTGAGGTTGAGCATGCAGGGCATTTATGTTCAGTATTACAGGTACTGCGAGATAGACAGTTATATGCCAAACTCAGTAAGTGTGAGTTTTGGTTGGATCGAGTGGTCTTCTTGGGTCATGTTATATCAAAAGATGGGATTTCTATTAATCCAATGAAGGTCGAAGCCGTGTTACAGTGGTCTGCACCTACATCTGTACCAGAGATCCATATTTCTTTGGTTTAGCATGTTATTATTGTCGATTTATCGAGGGATTTTCAAAGATTGCTAGACCTTTGACACAGTTGACTCAGAAAGGTGTGCGATTTCAGTTGTCTGAAGCATGTGAGAGGAGTTTTCAGGAGTTGAAGCACCGACTAACGACCGCATCGGTGTTATCAATCCCAACAAAAAATGAGAGGTTTTTTGTTTATACTGATGCATCATTACATGGTTTGGGATGTGTTTTGATGCAGGATCGACATGTTGTGGCATATGCCTCGAGACATCTGAAATCACACGAAACAAGGTACCTTGTACATCATTTGGAGTTGGCAGCCATTATCTTTGCCTTGAAGATATGGCGACACTATTTATATGGTACCTCGTTTACGATTTATACGGATCATAAGAGTTTGAGATTTTTATTTACACAGACATAATTGAATATGAGACAGAGACGATGGTTAGATTTGTTGAAAGATTATGATTGTGAGATTGAGTATCATCCTGGTCGAGCCAATCTTACCGCTGATGCATTGAGTCGTAAAGTGAGCTGTACTGCAGAGGATGTGAGTCGTTTATCAGATATGATGATGTCTTTTTTGTTCTTTGGGATATGATTTTGATATCTCGAAGACTCCTATCCAGATATCTACCTTATTAGCTGAACCTGATATATATGGTTGTATTCGTGAGGCACAAATGACAGATGAGAGAATTCAGCGACGGAAGGAGTTAGTTTCTCGGAAACAAGATACTCATTTTAGAGTAGCTGATGATGGCAGTTTGATGATGAATGATAGATGGGTAGTTCCTGATGCATCTGAGTTGCGCCAGAGCCTGTTGCGGCGTGCACATTGTAGTCGATATTCTATCCACCCTAGTGGCAAGAATATGTATAAGAATCTACGCTCTAAGTTTTGGTGGAAGGGAATGAAACGTGATGTGATTGATTTTGTACGTCGATGTCTAAATTGTCAACAGATCAAAGCTGAGAGGAGAAGGCCAGGAGGTGAATTGAGGAGTTTAGAAGTACCGACTTGGAAATGGGAGCACATATCGATGGATTTTGTAACTCATTTGCCAAGAAGCACTGGAACTATTGATACTATTTGGGTGATTGTTGATCGGTTGACGAAAGTTGCACATTTTATACCCTATGGCATGAATAGTACATATTTGAAGATGGCACAGTTCTATATACGAGAGATTGTACAGTTGCATGGGATTCCAGTGTCTATTATTTCTGATAGAAATCCTTGATTTACTTCTCATTTTTGGGAAGGATTGCAAACTGTGATAAGGATAGAGTTGAGATCGAGTACGGCTTATCATCCCTAGACAGATGGTCAGACTGAGAGTAATATTCAGACGCTGGAGGATATGTTGCGTGCTTATGTTATGGATTTTAAATCTGTTTGGCAGTCATCTATTCCATTGGTGCACTTTGCGTATAACAATAGTTATCAGATTAGTATTCAGATGGCTCCATTTGAGGCATTGTACGGAAGGCGTTGTAGATCTCCGTTATACTGGGATGATGTTGATCCAGCTGCAGTTACAGGTCCTGATATGATTCATGAGATGGAACAGAAAGTAAAGTTGATACAACAGCGATTGAAAGTAGCTCAAGATAGACAGGCCGCCTATGCCAATAAAAGACAAAGACCCTTAGAGTTTCAGCAGGGCGATTGAGTATTTTTGAAAGTTTCTCCTTGTCATGGTACAGTGCGATTTGGTATGAAAGGAAAGTTGGCACCAAGATATGTTTGCCCGTATAAGATATTATAGCGGATAGGCACTTTGGCTTATCGATTGGCTCTACCTCCATCTTTATCTGGTATTCATGACGTGTTTCATGTGTCGATGTTGCGGAAGTATGAGCCAGATCCTTCACATGTGTTGGATATTGCGGATGTTCAGCTAGATCCTGATGTGTCTTATGTTGAGAGACCAGTTTGTATTTTGGATCGATCTGAACGGAAGCTTCGTAGTAAGCTTATACCAATGGTGAAAGTTCAATGGGAGCATAGAGGTGTCGAAGAAGCCACTTGGGAGATAGAACGGCATTTGAGGGAGCTCTACCCCTACTTATTCTGATGGTATGAGGTATCATTATTTATGCATGTTATTACTGTTGTTGACTAATTTTCGGGGTCGAAATTCATTTGATGGGGGTAGAAATGTAATGCCTAAAGTAAATATCACAAGTTGTTGATTTAGTAATGTGATATTACTTCATAATTAATGATTTTTAAAGAATGAAATATGACATATTTTGGTCATATGAAGTTCAAATGATTTGAAATTTGGATATAACGTAGAAAACTCAAAGATATAGAAGTTTCATGTTTTGAGTTTTGGAAAATTTAATCATTTGACTGGTCCAAAGAGATATATCGGTGTTAAAATGGGGCTCGGATCCTCTGTTTTGCACAATACAACAGCACTATGTACTGTGTTATTATGTTTTCTTTTCTTTTTTTTTTCTTTTATAAATTTTTTAATTTTTTTTCTTGAGTTTGCAAAACACCTAAATTATATTATGATTAAAATTAAAAAATAAAAAAATAATTCAATGATAAATAATTGACTAACTTTACTTGAAAAATTAAACTAAACGAAAAATTTAATTAAAGTATAAAATTTTAATTATATGTATATATATTTATTAAATTATAATTAAATTTATGTTATAGAAAATAATGTATATAATTTATTTCTATTAAGTTAAATTAATGATTTTAAAATTAGATATTATTA
>NC_133320.1:10507788-10539356 GCF_012295235.1 Primulina huaijiensis
AAAAACACATAGGATATCCATACCCGTAGGTAAGCGGTGAATCCCCGACTACAATGCATCGACTCCTATATGTTTCGACAGAACACCCAACCTTGCCACCTGATGACCCCATGAGAGTCGGTAAACAAGTCAAAGTGTAATTCTAGCACATAGAGTCTCAATGTTGTCCCGGGTCATAAGGACTAATGGTGTACAACCATAAACTAGGACTTTTCCACTCGATAAGTGAGAACCACTTGGAAAGTCCTTTAATGGAGGGTTGTTCAGTGCACTCTACCAGGAGCACCTATCTGCATGCTCGGACATCACAATGTCCCCTACCAATGAAACATGGTACTCACATCGCAGATACTAGTCTCAAGCTCGAGCGGCCTATATCCTTCTTAGCGGCGGCTGAATCGACTAGGAACCGTTTAGAATATACAGTATTCCAAATATGAGTTTCATGATACTCATCATATGAGCATCTCATATTCTTTCTACTATTTGTATATTCAAGGGCTTTATCTATGCAACTAGCATGGGTATACAGATAAAGATGTGCCAAAACAATAATTTCAAATATTATTAAAATAAAGATTGCTTATACATAGAGTTTCATTGTGAACACTCGGCCAACACTTGGCTCGACGGGCACCTACTCTAACACGATACTGAATAAGATATAGGCAATTCATCATGGTTTCCATTGTTCTACAATGATTGTAAAAAAATAATTTAGGCAATTTAGGTTTCCATAAACTGTCAATAGTAATAAATATATTTACCTTGAATTTCGGATTTGTTTTTCTTCGTTTTGATTGAAGTTCTACTTAACACTTCAATCGTTTCGATTTTTCGCACCAATTTTTTCTTGAATCCTTTTGCTTGTACAATGGAAGGTTCTATTGATGATGTCCTGGCACAACCATTATTGTCTTGGCTCACTTCTGTCAGACGCATTTCCATGACCTGCTTGGTTAGATCACACACTAAATTATGCACCAGAGAAAAAGTTGACGGGTGGACGGATGCCTCGGTCGCTAGCCTTACGAGCATCATACAAAGTTTTCTATATCGTTCCGTACTTTCTAGTTTAGGATCTTCTTTGACTTCGTTGCCCATATAATCGTGTACCACTCTACTCCTAGCTTTTCTCGTCCACCTATTCAAAATATAATGCTCTGGAAGTATTTTCTCATCCATGACATCATAAACTTTCACAGCATGACAACACAATAATCCAGTCATCTCAAATTTTCGGCAACTACATGAAATCATCTTGGTGCTAGCATTAAATGTCACTCTCCATTCTCCATCCTTATCGATTAGCCCAACAACATATTCAAATAATGGTTGGGTTTCATTTTTATATTTTATGTAAGCAGCTACGAACAAAACAAACTGCATTTGAAACAAATTAACGACCGTGGGGGTATAAATCTCAGAAAGTTGACGCCATAGGAGAACTCTCTAGCTTTAATCTCGGTAATTTTTGGCGTGCCTCAAATTCACACCTTAGCTTATTGCATCGTTTGTTCTTTAAGACCTGTTCGAAATGCTTAAAAAATTGCATTATGTCTAAGTCGGGCTTCATACAAATCTTGATATCAGAATTGATGCTCTCACTAAGTTGTGTGCTCCTCATACCAAGCGTAAAAGCCTTCTTCATGTAACAAGCTACCCATTTCTCCTTTTATACTGTAAGTGGATTGTAGCCATGTGTTTTCATGAATATTATATTGTGCTAGTAGGACAATCCATGCCTCCTCAAACTGGGTCTCATCACCAATACCATACATGCACCTCTTAAAATCAGTTAAGAAATGAGAACCATCCTTCATCAAGTTTCCCAAGTGCTTGATGCCATTTTGCATTAAATTCCATGTGCACAATCCATGGAATATCTCAGGCATCACCTCCTTCAAAGCCTTTGCCATAGCTTGATCTTGGTCTGTGAAGATAGTGAGAGGTCTTTTTTGCTTGTGCGCTTCTAAAAATGTTTCAAACAACCATTTAAATGATGCTGCAGTCTCATCATACAAAAGTGCTGCACCAAAAATCACCTCTCCTCTATGATGATTGAAACCTGAGAAGATAGGAAGTGGTCGGTGTGCACGGTTCATGCAATACGTGGTATCGAGTGAGACAACATCACCAAAGTACTCATAGTCAATTAGCATTCTTGAATCGGCCCAAAAAACATTAGTTATCTGTTCCTCCACATCCATCTGATTAGCATGGTAAAATGATGGATTTTTAGATAATTGTTGTAGAAAATATCGCATTAGACAACCAACTTCTCCATATACCATATTTCTTTGTCTTTTGGATCGAATATAGTTTTTAGCGTCCAACATGGTATAACCGAGACCATCTCTTCCTCCTGCATGTCCACTCATCAATTGAAGAGTCGATTTCTGTTTAAGTCCACGTCGACTGCCAAATCAATTTCATAGGCTGTAACATTACGTTGGGAAGCCAACATGTGAACCGTCTCTTGAAGATGAAGCGGGTGATTATGCTCTTCAATAAATTCAGTAACTTTATACTTACCATCGTCAAATGTCACTCCCAATCTTACTTTACAATTTGTTCGAGTCTCCACCCGAGGATTGAGTGTCAAAGAATCTCTTTTGTCTTGTTTACGAACGCCCTCCTTGAACAAACATATTTATACGAAGTTACAAAGCCAGTGTTCTTGTTTTTGTTGAAATAATGTTTCCTAACTCCAAATCCAGCTTTTCCACCATATTCAACCCAATACTTCCAAGTCTCATCTAAGCTGTCAAATTTCATACCAATCTTAGGTTTTAATTCAATATCTGAACCACAATCCATCAAGAAACTCTGCTGATCAATTAAATTTTTGTCTTTATACATGAACAATATTACAAAACAAATCTTGGTCGAGCTGAGCGCTTCTACAGATATGAACAAATCCAATTAACATATGCGTGAAAAATGGTGCGAAATAATTTTTAACATCTTATGCAAAAATGAGAAATTGAAAAATATAAAATTGATTTTGTTGCAAGTTAAATATTTGAACTTGAATCCACAACGTGAATGTATAAGCACCTCAAATTATTTCTTGGGCACCATAATAAAACCATAACTACACGAGAATAGCACGAATCAAAAGATTAACCAAGTCACGAGCGGACTAGAACGCAACAACAAATTCTTCTTCTAAACTCTAGAGCTGTTAATTAGAAGAAATTTAGTGCCGGTCAACTCGTACTGTTTGCTTCCACTTTCTCTGGTTTTTTTTTTTTCAAATGTTACATGACATTCGTGTAACTTTGACAAAGATTAAGCAACACAAATTTTCCCATTAACATAAACATCGAAGATCATCCAAGTTTTAGGCACAATAATTCATTTCCTCAGTAAAATGATCCATAAAAAAAAACTATCAAAACAAATGCAACTGATACAACACAAAATTAAAACGTAAAAAATTTAAAACCTACATTATCTACTTTGACCAAAAAAGCTGAGACAAAATCCATACAAAATTGGAAACTCAAACAAAAAAAAAAATTGGAAACTAACACTTGACGAAACTCGAACTTTGCATTGGAAGCAGGAGAACCCTTTAATTCTTACAATATTTTGAAGCCTGTCAGTAGTGTCAAGTGCTGAATCTTATAGGATGTATCGGCACAGTTGTTTGTGGAGGGAGTTGATGGCTGTTTGTGGAGGGGACAAACGAAACAATGTGAAATGGAGGGAAACGAAGTTAAATGAAGTGAAATGGAGAGAAAAAAGATGGGAATTTGGGCTCATGGGAAACGAAGTGAAATGGAGAGAAAAAAGATGGGAATTTGGGCTTATGTTTTTCCAAGCCCAATTGAAACCAAAAAAAATAGATACTACGTCGTTTGATAGCACCGTGTGCAGTGGTGTTGTATTATGCACAGCAGAGGATCTAGTCCCATCAAAATGTTAAATATTATATATTATATTAAATTATTTTATTAATATAATATAATATAATATTAAAAAAAAGAAAATGGGTTGAGTCGGTGGAATTCATATTTGTATGAATTCTACCGAACTCAGCAAAGCAATAGAAACAGACGAGAGGTGAGAGAAAAAAAGAGATACGATTTTTGATTTTCTTTTCGATCTTGCGACTTATCGGTTTATCCAATCGACAAACCAACTTAAGTTTTGGGATCGTTGACACGAGGTATTCGATTTAAGGTAAATTTGGTGATGTTTGAAATTCGTCGATTTTGGGAATAAATCCGATAAATTGTTAAATCATACTGAAATTGAAGATTGTTGAATAGTGTATGATTTTAACGAAGTAGAGAAGATTATAGTGATGTTGTTTTGAATTATTCCTAATTTATTATAATTAGGGATTTTTAATCGTTGGATTGAGATAGGAGAGTTGTTTGTCTGTTGTTATTAATTCTGATTATATATTTGGAGTCTATGAAGTATAGGCTACACGTCGATATAAAGTTTTTGTAATTTGACGGATGTTGTAAAATAGCCTATTATTTGAAATTAATTAATTATGGTGTATTTGATGGTAGTATTGTGAATTAAATAGACCAGAATATTAAATTATTGAACGATAAGAATTTATAATCAAGTTTTATATTTTGTTTGTCACGCCCCGAGTCCGAAGCATTGGTGACATCCGGCATTGTTTAACAATTATATTGAAAATAGTAAAGCCTCGTATCAAATGAAATCAGTCTTTTTCATAAATAGAGTATTGTCTTAAAATTACAAAGGAATAAACTTTTACATCAGAGTTTGCAGAAACTAAACAAAAGAAAAGAGTACAAATTCTCGATTTCCTGATCTTGACATCCAATCACCATCCCCAAAACACTTCTTGTTCTTCCTCGTTCACTTGCTCTCAATTTTTATCTGAAATTTGTAAGGGGTGAGTGTTTTGGAAAACACTCAGCAAGTGGGGGTCGATCGATTCCAAAGATAAATATAGAATTTAATTCTTTTAAAAATTTCTTTTAACATACTTTCAAAACTCAATATTCTTGACTGGACACAACGAATAAGAGACGAAACTTATCAAATGATTCGGAACAGAGCAGAAGCAATTCAAATCATTTCATAGCAGACAAAACACACTGTTACTCATCTCATTTCCATGGTCAAATTGTCCCCAATATGTTAATCCTCTAAGGGGTGAGGCCAGAACATGGTTTTATACCCACCAATGGGGGCCAGAACAGAACTACAATTCTCGTCCCATTTCAAATTCGAATCTTAACAGTGCAACAGAATTCAGAAGTAACAGACAGAATTTTTCAGCTATTCAGATTTCAGAGTTATTCATCCAGACACAGCGGAACCAAGAATTTCGAAACTTAGAAGAGAACACATAATTGATCGAAATTTAAAATAGAACACACTGACATTTTCGAAAAAGGGACACACCAACATGCATGTCACGTTATTTATATCAAAGTTTAAAATAGAAACAAATACTTAACCAAAAGCCCACTTACTTGATTTTTATACAAAGCTCTTTCTTGAAATTTCGACAGCACTTCGGCGCAACTCCAACAAATACTGTCTTCGATCAGGGAGCACCTCGGTACGGGTTAGCACACTCTGGACTTTTCAAAATCCTTCCTTCCTATTCTTGGGTTCGGCCGAATGCTGTTGGGAGAGGGAGAGAGGGCCGAAATTTTGGAGCTTTTGAGTGGAGTTTTTGGTGTGGTGTGGTGGTATGGCATGGTATATTTATAGGTGCCAACAATGGCTTCTCACCTCCCCAAGTGCACGCCTCCTTGCTCTCCAAGGTATGGAATAAATGTAGTCAAGGGTTAATAAATTATCAAGCTCCATACTAAACATCAAGGGTCATTTCCTGCATCATCAATATGCCCTAGCCCTTAGCTCTTCCCGCAGCTCCTTCACAGGTTAACGCAAAGGTTATTTCCTGCACATTCAACTTGTCCAAACTATTGGCTCAACTTATAGCTCTCTTTTTGGTCTTGTTAGGACAAGCTTGGTTGAGCTTCTTCAAGCTGAAGGGTCGAGTCCTTGAGCTGGGGTTTTACTCCTTCCGTGGTAACTTCTCAATGGATACGGTTAATTACAGCTTGGCCTCCCGCTGAGCTAATCCCCGAGCTTTGAAGTTATTCTCTCGAGCTAAATTTACTGAAAATTTAAGTTAATATTCAAGTTGTTTAGTTGTAACGAAAAATTGTCGAACTTATTTTAAGTTAACTTTCTAGTTCATATCACCTACTTGATTTGCTTTGGATCGGAAAATCTCGGGTTCTCACATCCCTCCCTCCTTATTGAGAGTTTCGTCCTCGAAACTTGCATTAGCTTGATCTTTCGAATAGATGAGGGTACTGAGATCGCATTTTCTCTTCGAGTTCCCAAGTTACCTCCCTTTCAGTGTGATTTGACCACTGTACCTTGACATAAGGTATTGTCCGATTTCTCAACACTTGGACTTTTGAGTCCACTATTCGGGTAGGGACTTCTTCGTATTTGAGTTCTCCATTGAGGTTTCTCTCGATCATCAGTGGTGCAACTTTGAGTACATGACTCGGGTCTGGGACATACTTCCTCAGCTGTGAGATGTGGAAGACATTATGTATCTTGGACATATCAGGCGGTAAAGCTAGACGGTAGGCTAAGGTTCCTACCTTTTCCAGTATTTCGAACGGCCCCACATATCTCGGATTCAACTTTCCGGATTTACTGAACCGAACCACTCCTTTCATGGGAGAGACCTTGACATAAGCTTTTTCACCAACCTCCAATTCAAACGGTCTTCTCTTCGAATCAGCCCAATTTTTTTGTCTGTATTGGGCTGCCTTGAGTTTTTCTTTGATTATGGCTACTTTGTCAACGGTTATTTGGTAACAGCTTTTTCTCCAACTTCGTCCCAATATAGGGGCGACCTACACTTTCTTCCATACAAAGCCTTATACGGAGCCATCTCGATGCTACTGTGATAGCTGTTGTTATAGGCGAATTCGATCAGGGGTAACTGTTCACTCCAATTTCCGGAAAAATCCAGCGCACATGCCCGCAACATATCCTCGAGGGTCTGAATTGTCCTTTCATCCAGAGTATCCCATTATCATCTATTTGAAATTCTTGAATTTTTCCTTCTCGGATTTGTTCTCTAATTTTAAGGATGGAGGTGTCTTGACTCTGCTTTAATTTGATGGTTTCCCGTAGTCCTGGTCGCTGATAGTGAAGATAAGCTTACTTTTCCAAAATTTCTTCGACTCAATGCATCAGCCACCTTATTCGCCTTTCCTGGATGATAATTGATTACCAAATCATAATCCTTTAAAAGTTCCATCCCCCTTCTTTGCCTCATGTTTAATTCTTTCTGGGTGAAAATGTACTTGAGGCTCTGGTGATCGGTAAACACCTCACATTTTACTACATAAAGGTAGTGCCTCCAGATTTTAAGTGCAAACACAACTGCAGCTAACTCAAGGTCATGAGTGGGGTAATTCTGCTCATACGGTTTCAGTTGTCGTGAGGCATACGCAATTACCTGACTCTCTTGCATAAGCACACACCCTAATCCTTCCTTGGAAGCGTCACTGTAAACAGTGAAATTCTTACCATCCTCGGGAAGAAATAGTACTGGTGTGGATGCGAGTTTCGCCTTCAGGGTTTCAAAACTTCTTTCACAAGCTTCATTCCAAATGAACTTCGAGTTTTTCTGAGTAAGTTTGGTGAGTGGAATAGCTATCGAAGAAAATCCTTCCACAAATTTTCTATAATAGCCAGTTAATCCAAGAAAACTTCTCACCTCGGTTACAGTTTTCGGTTGAGGCCAATCCTTAATCGCCTCTACTTTCTTAGGATCTACTGACACTCCAAATTCTGAGATTATATGGCCTAAGAACGCCACACCCTTTAACCAGAATTCACACTTCTTGAATTTGGCATATAGTTCCTTTTCTCGCAGCGTTTGCAACGTGAGACGCAAATGTTCCTTGTGTTTTTCCTCACTTGGTGAATATACCAAGATATCATCTATAAAAACGACCACGAACTTGTCGAGATATGGTTTGAATACTCGGTTCATAAGGTCCATGAATGCTACAGGAGCATTTGTTAGACCAAATGGCATTACCGTGACTTCGTAATGTCCATATCTTGTCTTGAAAGCAGTCTTAGGTATATCCTCAGTTTTGACCTTCAATTGATGATAACCATATCTCAGATCGAGCTTTGAGAAAACCTTGGCTTCTTTTAACTGGTCAAAAAGATCATCTATTCTCGGGAGTAGGTACTTATTCTTTATGGTTATCTTGTTCAACTCCCGGTAATCAATACATAGCCTCATTTCTCCCGTCCTTTTTCTTTACGAATAGCACTGGAGCTCTCCACGGGGATACACTTGGGCGAATCTGCTTCTTGTCTAATAATTCCTGGAGTTGCTCCTTTAACTCCTTTAATTCTGCTGGAGCCATTCGGTATGGTGCCTTTGAGATTGGTGCAGCACCAGGGACCAAATTGATTTCAAATTGTACTTCCATATCGGGTATCTTCCCCGGTAATTCCTTAGGGAAAACATATGGAAATTCTTGAACAATTGGAATATCGTCTAACTTTAGGATTTCTCCCACTTTGACCTCATTGATTACTGCTAGATAAATCTCTTCACCTCCTTTTTTGGCCTTCTAGGCTTGTGAGGCAGATAGTAGAGATTTTCGTTCTTTGGATGTCCCGTGGTATATGACTTCCTCTTTGTTCGAAGTTTGAAGTCTAATATCTTTCTTTTGACAGTCTACCATGGCATGGTTTTTAGCCAACCAGTCCATTCCAAGAATGATGTCAAACTCAACCATATTGAGTTGAATCAATTCCGCTTTGAAAGTTTGATTGATGATACAAATTTTACAGTTTTGATACACTTTGTGTGATTCAATTACTTTACTCGTCGTTGTTGCCACTCTTAAGGGTTCACTAAGAGTATCATGTTTAAGTTTAAGCTTTTTAGCAAATCTTCTAGACACAAATGAATGTGTGGCAACACAATCAAACAAAGCATATGCAGGCATTTCATTGAGTAAAATGGTACCTGCCACCACTTCATTGGTGTTATCAGCTTCCTCTTGGGTGATTGCATAAACCCGAGCATTAGTCTTGTTTTCATGTTGTTTGCTGGGCCCCGCCCCTTTTTCTTTGTTGTCCGGACAATCCTTAATTCTATGACCCACCTTTCCGCACTTAAAATAAGCACCTGTCTTCCGATAGCATTCTCCAACATATTTCTGTTGACATGTATCGCACCACTTTCCTTTGGTGTGGCCAGCACTGTTAAAGTTTCCTCTTGGAGGTCCACTTGAATGATTAGGCTTCTTAAACTTGGGACCATTTTGATTAGTTTGGTTGACCAACGGTCTCTAACTCCTGTTTTCTTCCTCACGGCGTTTGATATCTGTTTCTGCGCTCATTGCAGCGCCCATCAAATCCGCAAAGCTGTTTGGCTTGAATATTGCCAATGCCGACTGAATTCGACTGTTGAGTCCCTTCCTGAAACGATGCATTTTTAACGTTTCATCCGACATGATTGTTGGGACATAGGTTCCCAGATCGTTGAATCGTGAAGTGTACTCCATTACTGACATGTCTGGAGCCTGTTTGAAGCTTTCAAATTCACCCAACTTCTGTAGTCTAAATTCAGCTCGATAGTATTGTTTCAAAAACTCTCTTTTAAAAATCTGCCATGTGATCTCTTCCACTTCTGTCAAAGATGGCGACACAGTTTCCCACCATTTCCTAGCTCGGTCTTCCAAAAACGGTGTTACAACCTCCACTCTCAGTTCTTCAGGTATCTCCAGTAAATGCAATTGGGTGTCGACGTCCTTGAGCCAGTTGTGACTGACTTCCGGGTCTGTGTTTCCATCGAAGGTTGGAACTCGATTTCTTCTTACAGATTCATAATGGTATTTAATTCCACGTGGTTGTGGTTCTTGAGGTCGTTGGATGGCGTTAGCTAATGGGTTCAAGAATCCTTCCAACGTCACAGCTACGATAGTGGCTATTGCCATCATATCTTCTTGGCTGAGGTTTACTCTCTGATGTGGTGGTGGATTTTCATTTTGATTGGCGCCACAAGGGTTACGGTTGTTTCGGGGTGGTCTGCCTGTCATATCCTATAAACATGTATTTTATTAATTTGTTTGCCACAAAGTATAATTAAAATAATTTCATTAAATTTTTGAAATTCATACAAGCAAAAATTTCGAAACAAATGGTAAATCAAATAATTCTTAATACAATCAATGTTTAGTCTAGAGTCCTCTCTCTACTCGTCTATAACCTCTCCATCGCCTACTGCCTCGTTAATTTCTTCTTCCATTGGGTTTTCTTCTAGTTGCTCTACGAGTTCTTCCATGTTGATCACTTCATTTTGCAGGTGCTCAATGTAATTATGCAGTTGTGTGTTGTGATGATCAAGGTTGTTTACTTGATCTTGTAGCTCCAGTATTGTTGATTGGCTCACATTCTCATTGATTTCTTGATCTGCGATCTATTCCTCCAGACGGCGTTGTGTTTTGAGAAGGCTATCGTCCCGGATTTTGAGGGTAAAAATCCTATCCTGAGCTTTGTTTAACTCTTGCTTGGTGATTTCGTGTCGACGTTCCGACTCTAGATGATAAGCGGCATAACGTCTTACGTCCTCGCGTAGTTTCTTCTCTTCCTCTCTGGCCTCACGAAGATCCTCCATCATGCATACATTATTCCCGTCTAACTGGAAATTATCTCTTTCGAGTTTCTCATTTTTTTCTTTCAGTGTTTTAATTTCTGACTCCTTTTCCTGAAGTTGATTTTGAAGTTCATTTATAATGCGTTGAAGATCCATGTTGTTTTCCTATAAAAATAAAAACAATTTTATACATAAGATACTCATCAAATTTTTAAATATGCAATAGAAGGATAATAGAAAGTTTCAAAATAATTTGGTACACATAGTATTTTCTTAGTCACAAATTTTATTACAACCCAAATATTATAATGCTAATCTAATCGAACATCTCTCCGCCATCGCTGTCACTGGCGCTGTCATCTCCGGCCACCTCCATCGGTGCTACCTCCTCTTCCTCCATGTTCTCTATTACCAAATGCAGGTAATTATTCTCATCTTGAAGTCTGTCCATAGTGCCATGAAGCTTCGAAATGTACCGATCCTGTCTGGCGTTGTACTCCTCCTGGCGCTGACGGGCCTGAGCAGCCCGTCTTCGCTCTATCTCCACCCTCTCAAGCAAATCCCTGTTAAGTGAAGCTAAGTGCGCGATGCGGGCGGAATCAGTCGGTAACTGTAGGAGCTGGCTCTCAGCCAAGTACAAATGATGAGTCATCCGTTGTACGTCAGTCTCAAGTATGTGTCTACTCTCAATAAGTTCCTATTTCTCCAATTTTTCCCTAGCCAGTTGCGCTTTCAAAGTCGCGATCTCCCTATTCTGATTATCAATCATGAGTTGGCGCATGCGAAGGGCAGCCTGAGAGCGAGTACGAGGAGCAGCCATTTCCTAGGACAAAATCGAAGGCAAAGCATCAGAATCGTATCAAAGCTAGAAAGGCACAAAATAGAAACAAAGTTGTCGTGGAAAAATTTTGATACTAAAAATTGCAAAGCGATTGAAGAGATAGATTTTTTAAGGCTATTCGAAAGTTAGGAAGCAGACGAAAGTTGGATTTCAAGAACAGATGATAGTTGGACTCGAATTGGGATTCACTAGGCTTTTGCGAAAATTTGACTTCGTCAAATTTTGTCTGTCAAAATCCCAGCAGGACTATGAACCTGGCGGCTCTGATACCACTTAAATGTCACGCCCCGAGTCCGAAGCATTGGTGACATCCGGCATTGTTTAACAATTACATTGAAAACAGTAAAGCCTCGTATCAAATCAAATCAGTATTTTTCATAAATAGAGTATTGTCTTACAATGACAAAGGAATAAACTTTTACATCAGAGTTTGCAGAAACTAAACAAAAGAAAAGAATACAAATTCTCGATTTCCTGATCTTGACATCCAATCACCATCCCCAAAATGCTCCTTGTTCTTCCTCGTTCACTTGCTCTTCATTTTTATCTGAAATTTGTAAGGGGTGAGTGTTTTGGGAAACATTCAGCAAGTGGGGGTTGATCGATTCCAAAGATACATATAGAATTTAATTTTTTTAAAAATTTCTTTTAACATACTTTCATAACATACTTTCAAAACTCAATATTCTTGACTGGACACAACGAATAAGAGACGAAACTTATCAAATGATTAGGAACAGAGCAGAAAAAATTCAAATGATTTTAGAGCAGACAAAACACACTGTTACTCATCTCATTTCCATGGTCAAATTGTCCCCAATATGTTAGTCCTCTAAGGGGTGAGGCCAGAACATGGTTTTATACCCAGCAATAGGGGCCAGAACATGGTTTTATACCCATCAATGGGGGCCAGAACAAAACATGGTTTTATACCCACCAATGGGGGCCAGAACAGAACTATAATTCTCGTCCCATTTCAAATTCGAATCGTAACAGTGCAACAGAATTCAGAAGTAACAAACAGAATTTTTCAGCTATTCAGATTTCAGAGTTATTCATCCAGACACAGCGGAACCAAGAATTTCGAAACTTAGAAGAGAACACATAATCGATCGAAATTTAAAATAGAACACACTGACATTTTCGAAAAAGGGACACACCAACATGCATGTCACGTTATTTATTTCAAATTTTAAAATAGAAACAAATACTTAACCAAAAGCCCACTTACTTGATTTTTATACAAAGCTCTTTCTTGAAATTTCGGCAGCACTTCGACGCAACTCCAACAAATACTGTCTTTCAATCGGGGATCACCTCGGCACGGGTTAGCACACTCTGGACTTTTCAAAATCCTTCCTTCCTATTCTTGGGTTCGACCGAATGCTGTTGGGAGAGGGAGAGAGGGCTGAAATTTTGGAGCTTTTGAGTGGAGTTTTTGGTTTGGTGTGGTGGTATGGCATGGTCTATTTATAGGTGCCAACAATGGCTTCTCACCTCCCCAAGTGCACGCCTCCTTGCTCTCCAAGGTATGGAATAAATTTAGTCAAGGCTTAATAAATTATCAAGCTCCATACTAAACATCAAGGGTCATTTCATGCATCATCAATATGCCCTAGCCCTTAGCTCCTCCCGCAGCTCCTTCATAGGTTAACGCAAAGGTTATTTCCTGCACATTCAACTTGTCCAAACTCTTGGCTCAACTTATAGCTCCCTTTTTGGTCTTGTTAGGACAAGCTTGGTTGAGCTTCTTCGAGCTGAAGGATCGAGTCCTTGAGCTGGGGTTTTACTCCTTCCGTGGTAACTTCTCAATGAATACGGTTAATTACAGCTTGGCCTCCCGCTGAGCTAATCCCCGAGTTTGAAGTTATTCTCTCGAGCTAAATTTACTGAAAATTTAAGTTAATATTCAAGTTGTTTAGTTGTAACGAAAAAGTGTCGAACTTATTTTAAGTTAACTTTCAAGTTCATATCACCTACTTGATTTGCTTTGAATCGAAAAATCTCGGGTTCTCACATTGTTGAATTAATTTTTGTTGGGCTATTTGATGTTACATATTTTTGAGGCTGTTATGATTTTGTTGATACGGTGACAATGGTCTGATAATTTTTGTTGAATTATTTAGATACATCACAAGCCTCAGGATCAAAGAAATAGCCAGATTTTATATATACTCGATTATCAGGTACGTGTTGACGTACGAGCATATGTTGTTATTGTTTAGTATTGATGAATACTATTGCGTTGAATGATGATAAATCACCAGAATTGGGTGATTTGATATTATATGTGGTGTTGTTCATTATTGTTGATGTTGTTGGTTGTCGTTGTTGGGAGATTTCACGTTGATGTTGTTCGTTCAACGATATTGTTGTTGCCGGAGTTGGGGTGCGACGTATCATTGATGTTGTTTTTCGTTCAACGATATTGCTGTCGCCGGAGTTGGGGTGCGATGTATCGTTGATGTTGTTGTTCGTTTGACGATATTGCTAATCGGAGTTGGGGTGCTACGTATCGTCGATGTTATTGTTGCAGTGTGATGTTGTTGAGGTTGTTGATGGCCGATTGTCCAGAAACAGGAAAATGAGTATTTCTGTTATGATTTCAGTTATATTTTATGTTGTTAATATAATTGTTATGTATTACGATGATGATTGTTGTGTATGCTCACCCTTTGAGGGTTGTTTCTGTTGGGTAGGTTAAAGGACTATGCCGTGAGACATGATAGTGGTGAAGGACTACAATAATGCAATGAACACATTATCTAAGTGGAATCCAGCTGTGCAGAAGGATATAAAATCAAATGTCCGATCAAAGGACAACAATGAACTTTGCAGCAGAGTTTCAAGTCGAGAAGTTCCAGAATGGCTTTCAGAAAGGACAAGACACAAATATCGAGGAACGGATTCAAAATGCAACGAACACATTTGATGAGTCTTGATGAACAGTCACGTAGCCTCTATAAATACAAGATCAAGACCATCAACAAAAAGGTGTGAAGATCAGTAAAGGAGAGAAAAATAGGACATGTCATCAGCTTAGTTTAGAAGCACATTTCTCTCAGTATGTGAGAAAACTTTTGTGTTATATTCATAGATCAGTTCTCACACACACACACACCATCACTCACATATACACAGAGAATAGAGGGTATTGAAAAGCAGAGTGAGTCTTCACACAAATACGTAAAACAATGTGTTTGTAGTCTTTGCATATGAGATATTAAACAATATGCTGATTTTGATGTGTTGTATACAATCTTGATGCTAGGAATTCAGTTAAGCAGTAGTGTTACCCGAGGTGGTAGAAGGGGTGACGTAGGAGCAGTTGAAGTCTCCGAACATCCATAAACATATCTTGCATATTTAACTGTTTAACATTTGTTTTGAAACTGACTTGATCAGTTTAGTTCTCACCATAACTGAACTGATACAAGCAAAAATTGATCCCCCTTATTTCAGTTAATATGTTTACACAAGCTAAAAGCTTTAAACAAATCATCTTTCTTAACGAAGGATTACTTCGAGTATTTTCTGCTTGGTTTGAACACCAAATTCGATTTAATTCATCGGTACTTACATTCTTAGTACACGAACTATTGCAGCTCATTGAGAATATTGTGTTTGAAGCACCCTGCACGCTCACAAGTGCCTAGAACCGATCCCATCAATTGGTCAAATTCCATGAGATGACACAACATGTCCCAGAACAATCTCAGAAATAATCATGTAATGATATTTTTCTCAATTTAAAATATGACCTTTTTCTTCACATCTTTTTAAAATTTTTCGAAATTTTTAAGACAATTATCAAATGTATTCCAAAAAACAGTTAAATCATCCTTGAATCTCTAAACAATTTTCAACCATGTCACTAAAAACGCTTAGCATACATATTTGAAATGTTGCTTGGGCATTGCATAAACCAAATGGCATCATTCTAAATGCAAATGTTCCGAAAAGACATGTGAATGTAGTTTTATTTTGATCTTCGAGTGCAATGGAAATTTGATAAAAGCTTGAATATCCATCAAGAAAACAGTAGTAGAGATGACATGCTACTCTTTGATCCAAAAATGGTAATGAAAAATGATCTTTTCTAGTAGTGTCATTTAATTTTCTATAATCAATACATATCTGTGAAGTAGATGGGACTCGACTTGTTAACAATTCACCTTTTTAATTTTTTATCACTGAGATGTCAGATTTTTTTTTGAACTACTTGTGTTGGGCTTACCCACTTACTATCAGAAATAGGGGAGATAATTCTAACATCAAGTAGGAGAACTTCAGTTTTCACAATATCTTTCATTGTGGATTTAATCTCCTTCGTGGTTGTTGAGATTTTTATCATTTTCTTCTAAGTGAATATTGTGAGTGCAAATTATTGGATTAATGTCTTTGAGATCTTTTAGTGTCCTACCAATTGCATTTTTATGTCTTTTAAGCATATAAACTAATTTACCTTCTTGATCACTTGCTAGTTTTGAAGAAATTACCACCGGATATGCTTCATCTTCTCCAAGGAATGCATACTTTAATTCTTCTAGTAATGGTTTTAACTCCAATATGTGTGGTTCATCTTTGTTCTCATATTTTGCCTCAAATTCTTTCTCTGATCTTAGTAATGAGTGATACCTGATAAAATCATCAAGATTAATTTAAATATTTTCTTTTACAGTATCAATCGAACAAATATCTAATTGGTCACGAGTACTCCCTTCTTGAATGTTTTCTTCCACAAGAGTTTCAATAAGATTTTCATCTTCACTTTCATCTCCTTTGTCATGCGTTTGCTTACAAAGATTAAAAACATTAAGCTCCAAGGTCATGTTACCAAATGACAACTTCATTATTCCATTCCTTCAATTTATTAGAGCATTAGAAGTTGCTAAATATGGACGACCCAAAATCACAGGAATTACATTATAAGCTTCGATAGGTTGTGTATCTAAAACTATGAAATCGACAGGATATACAAAGTTATCAACTTGGACCAACACGTCTTTTACCATACCTGTTGGCACTTTAACAGATCTATCGACAATTAAAAGTGTTACCGAAGTACGTTTTTAACTAGCCTAGATTGAATTCTTGATAAACTGAATATGAAAATAAATTCACACTAGCTCCAAGATCAAGCAAGGATTTTTTAATCTTTCGTTCTTCAATAATACATGAAAAAATAGGACAACCAGGCTCTTTGTATTTCAAAGTATTATTAATTTGAATGATTTCACATACTTGTTCGGCTAAAAATGCTTTTTTCACATTCAATTTTCTTTTCACAGTGCACAAGTCTTTCAAAAATTTGGTATATGATGGTACTTGCTTTATTGCATATAATAAAGGAATATTAAATTTCACTTGTTTAAAAATATCATAATTCAAATTTGATTTTTTTTAATTTTTCAATGCATGAGGGAATGGTGGTGACACTGTCTGTTGAACCTCCTCTTCGCAAGTTATGGGTTCCACTTCCTTACCCTTTGGATGTGATTTATCATCATCTTCACAAGGTTCAAGAATGGATTTTTCCACAACTTTACCACTGCAAAGGGTAATAACAGATTTTACCTGATCCATCGGTTGAGTTTCAGAAGTTCCGGTTTGTGAGTGATGATCCTTGGGATTAGGCTGTGGTTGTGAAGGAAATTTATCTTTTTCATGAACATTAAGTGTAGATGCAAATTTAGCAAGAGTATCTTTCAAATTTGTCGTGGTTTGAGCAGTTTGAGTGTTGATAGACTTTTGCTTTGCAATGAAAGAATTCAATGTATCTTCAAAATTCCTGTTAAGTGGAGGAACATAAGGTGCATAATTTTGAAAATTTTGTTGATTTTTGAAATGTGGTTGTGAAAATTTCACAGTATTATCATTCCTCCAACTAAAATTTGGATGATTTTGCCAACCTGGATTGTAATTTTGAGAAAATGGTTCAAAATTTGGTCTTTTGAAATTGTTCAAAACATTGGCTTGTTCATCGAGACATTCTTTAAAAGAGGGCAAAGTGGGACAATCTTTTGTAGAATGATCACTTGTAACATAGATGTGAGACGCAATTTTTTGAACAAATTTTAATTGACGATTCTTTTTCGATTCATGTGCCTCAACTTTTCTTACCAAAGAGGTGAATCTGACTTGGAGATCATGTTCATCATTGAGGGTGTACATACCTCCACCAGATGTGGGAGATTGAATCTTGTTTGATGGTTCGATTGTACCTATAGTGTCTCAATTCTGAGCATTTTCGGCCAATGAATCGAGATACTCAATTGCTTCGTTTGGATCTTTATCTGCAAATGTTCCATTACACATAAATTCAATCATTTTCCTATCTTTAGGTGTTAAGCTTTTATAAAATTGAGAAACAACTCTCCAAGTTTCAAAACCATGATGTGGACAAATATTAAGAAATTTTTTATATCTATCACAACACTGATAAAAAGTTTCTCCTTGTTTTTGAGTGAAAGTGATGATTTGCCTTTTGAAAGAATTTGTTCTATGAGATGGAAAAAACTTTTTAAAAAATTGTTGTTGCAATTCATCCCATGTTCGAATGGATCCCGATCTAAGATTTTGTAGCCAAGTTTTAGCTTTATCTTTTAAAGAAAAAGGAAAAAAGCTTAAGTCGAATGGTGTTCATGCTACAATTTAGATCATTATATGTATTGCACACTTCTTCAAACTCTCGTAAATGCATGTATGGATTTTCAGAATCTAAACCATGAAAGTTGGGTAAAAGTTGGATAATACCAGGCTTAAAATTGAAATGAGATGCATCAGGGGGAAAAACTAGACATGAAGGTGCACTAGTACGTGTAGGATTCATGTGATCTCTAAGTGTTCTTCGTCTATCATGATCATGTTGAGATTGAATTTCATCTTCATTTTCTTGGATGGGTTCTTCCGCCATGTTTTGTGAAAATAAAGGGTTATTTCGAATGAGTCGACCACTAAGTGTACTACAATGGATGCAAAAGAAAAAGAAGAAAACACACAAAAGCTATAAAAATTCAAAGAAAGAAAAATAAACTATAAATAAAATTAAATAGACTTGAAATTAAATTATACTTCTCCGGCAACGGTGCCAAAAACTTGGTGCGACTTTGATTGTTGTACTCCCAAGAGAAGGTTGTTTACAAGTAGTATAATTCGGTGAGTCCGAATATCGTATCGACAGGGAAGCTAAGGTAATTACAAGTTCACTACATTGTCTTTTTGTTTTGTTTTTTTCTTTTAACTGTTTGAATCTTTAATTGAAAATTTTTAATTGTTTAAATTTTAAATTAAGTATTTGATATCAGAGGATCCACTCTTGGTATTTTAATAAAGTTAACATTAATGAAAATTATTGAAATATACTTGATAAAATTGTTTCAATATATTAAATAATCATATTTATATTATGTGTTGAAATCTTAATTCCGGACTTTGACGAATTAAGCGTAAAAAGATTGGACAACTAATCAAGAAAACTGAAAGTAACTGAATTGAAGATTCGTAAACTGATAGTTGCCCGAACTAAAGATTAACGTGTATATAATCATAGGCAACTGAACTAAGCAAGCTAACTGAACCGTGCAGTCAACTGGATGATCAGTTGGAACTGATCAGTTACACAACGATCATTTAAGACTGCTCAGTTACCCAATAATCAGTTAATCCTATCGGCTATAAAGAGTCAACTGATAAAGCAGCTTGACACGTTATCAGTTAAGGAACATAGCTATCAAACATCAATTCGTACATAAGCAGACCGCAACTTGTAGTGGGAACTCCGCATTTCAGAAAAGCTACAGTGTACGATTGTCAGAAACATGTTGACGTGTCTAACGGATATAAAGTTTCAAACGCATTCAATGTTACTGTTCGAGCCTATAAATAGCCGAGAAGATCAGCTGAGATAAATAGAACGAATTATCCAAATTAGCAAGAACTCTGCGCATATCAATCCTCAGTCAAGCTTCAAGTAAAAGTTCTCAAAAGCTCACACTTATCATACATATCCATAGCTTTCAGGCTATAATTTACGAGCTTAAGCACAAACATTCATTATTGTAATATTCGATCTTTTATAGATCACTTGTGCTGAAAAACTTCATTAGTTGAGTACTGATAAAATTGTATAGATACTAAGAGTCTCAGCTTGGAAGTATTAAGTCCAAACTAAAGTGGGTTTGTACAAATCTTTGTATAGATCAAAGTCTTTTAGCGAATATCATATCTTCGAGATAGAAGGGGTGACGTAGGAGTATTTGAAATCTCCGAACATCCACAAATCCTGTGTTCTTTCTTATCAGTTATATTCTATCTATCCTTCAGTTATTTCCACACTTTTATTAAGTTAATTGATTGACATTGACAACAAGATTCGTGAATTCAGTTTATCATTAAAATGATTCATCATTCGAAAAGTTGTGAAAATTGTAAAGTGTTTATTCAACCCCCTTCTAAACACTTCTTCACTCCCAACCGATCCTAACATTAAGTTATATATTATTATCTTATAAGTATATAATATATACCAAAACTTATAAATGTTGTCAAGTATTTATTGTGCTATATATATTTGTAAACCCTAAATCAATATTCTCACTTTAAATGATTGGTAAAACCAAACAAACATTTAAATGGTACCAAGAAATTAATATTATGATATATTCATATATAATAAATCAAGGCATCCACTTTAATTGATTGGTAATACCAAACTAACATATAAATGGTTCCAAAAATTTATTGTAGCATATAGCAACAATAAATCAAAATTCTCATTTATAAATAGGGAATAATAATGCTTAAAGAAATAAATATAACATAAACAATAAATAAGGATTAAATAATTTNTTTAAATGGTACCAAGAAATTAATATTATGATATATTCATATATAATAAATCAAGGCATCCACTTTAATTGATTGGTAATACCAAACTAACATTTAAATGGTTCCAAAAATTTATTGTAGCATATAGCAACAATAAATCAAAATTCTCATTTATAAGTAGGGAATAATAATGCTTAAAAAATAAATATAACATAAACAATAAATAAGGATTAAATAATTTAAAACATTGATCATTACCTTTTAATAACTTTATTATCATACTAAGAATTTCACCTTTTCATCTCAACTTTGGGAAGTTAGCTACTCATTATTCAAAGTGTAAAACTTTGAATATGAAATTAACAAGCTAAATATATTTAAATCAAAAATAAACGAAAAACAAAGAGAGAAATATTATGAACTCAAAGGTTTCTTCATAGAATGAGGGATATCTCAATACATTAGAATGCACCCCCTATTTATAGCCAAATTTGAGAAGACAACAACAAATAAAATATTATTTTGTATACATAAATCTTCATTAGTGTTCTAAGAAATTATGTTATCGTACACATTNTAAACGAAAAACAAAGAGAGAAATATTATGAACTCAAAGGTTTGTTCATAGAATGAGGGATATCTCAATACATTATAATGCACCCCCTATTTATAGCCAAATTTGAGAAGACAACCACAAATAAAATATTATTTTGTACACATAAATCTTCATTAGTGTTCTAAGACACATCACTTTCGAAAATCTTCCCATCCGATTTTACTTTCCTTATAAAACAAAACTTGTAGATAATTGAGTTGTTTGAATTGTGATATTTTTTTTGTTACCATTTCACCAAGTAATTTGAGATATATAGTCAAAATGCTCTAGCATGGTAAAACTGTCACTCCTTTGATAATTTTATTTGTTGCTTAATTTGATCTCAATTGTGAGAATATTTTTCTCATTCTTGCCACCAATATTATAGATATTAAAATCAACTTTCTACATGTCCAAGAATCATCTTAATCTTTTCTGTAAAGCCAAGGTTATTATTGTTTTATCGAACCTGTAAAAATAGTAAAAACTTATAATTACACAACAACTTATATTTTATACAATTTATTATAAAACATATAATATTTAAATATTTAATAAAACAAAAACTATAAATTTATATTATAAAAAATTTAATTAATGTACACTATTTTATGTTTATCAGTGGATGTCACCACCAAGGCATCATTATGTGGAGCCACAACGCCTCGGAGGTCTTCCGGCCCAAAACTGATGGTGGGATCTTGTGGCAAGTCTGCATCTCTAGATATCTCAAAGTTCTCCAACCTTCTTACATGTTTTTTCCGAGCTCGCCCGGAGTCTCCATCGGTAACACCTCCCGAGATTATATGAATCATTCCTCTCATATGAGAGTTGTCCTCGTTCATTCTCCTTCTTGGATCGGCGGGCTCTCGAGGGACATCTTAACCCCTCGACTCCTTTCTCGTCTCTACTACCTGATGGTTTATCCAGGGAGGGCCCTGACCTCACCTAGGGGACGGGCGAGACCTTGAGACACTCCCAGATGAGGATCCCTCTCGTCTATCGGGCGGAGGCAATCTAGCATCATTTTCAACCCCCTGCGATTTTTCCCACATCCCTTCTGTCGCCTTCACCTCTATCACCTTATCACAATTCATATTCAAAGGAACATGGGATGAGAATTGTCCTTTACCTTTAGCTTTATCCTTTTCTCTTTCCCCCACACCTCTCTTCCTACCTCCTCCCTCCGCTCTCTCTTCCCTCAGGTCGCTGCTCCATCCTCTTGTGTCATTGTGCATCCTCCAGATTCATGTACTTTTCTGCCTGAGCTAAAAGATCATCATAGTTCAATGGAGGTTTCTTGAATGAGGTTTCTTGACTAGTGATTTGAAGAATTCTCCTCTTCTCAATCATTGGGTAAAGGCACTGATCATAATGTCAGGGGTAACCGCTGGTATCTCCAACACTGCATTGTTGAAACAGTAGATAAACTATCGTAAAGTTTCTGTTTCATGTTGCTTCATCACGAACAGGCTTAGATAATTTTTCTGATACCTCTTGCTATAGAAAATCGGTGCAAGAAAGCTCTGGAAAAATCCTCGAAAGACCCTATGAAGTTGTGTTGCAGCATATTAAACCACTATTGGGATGATCTCACCAACGTACCCAGAAAAACCCTGCACCTAACTTCGTCCGAGTACTGATGTAACAAATCCGCATTCTCAAATCTCCCCAAGTGTTTTTCTGGGTCAGTACGTCCGTCGTACTCTCCCATGCTTGATTGTCAAAAACTTGAGGGAAGCCCTTCTTCCAAAATGGCGGGGGAAAAAGGACTCTCTCTCTTGGGCGTTGGAGCCCTGTTTCTCAGCTGTTGCTTCAACATTCTTAACTCCTTCCACATCTCTCCCATCTCAGGATTCTCCCCACTTGGGAAGGGATGCGTCTCTTCAATTCTGCTCTGATGGCCCTCAGCATTCTCCTCTTGTTCCTAGCGAGTGGCATGTTCTTCGGCAAACATAGACTTTTAGTTCCTCTTCATGACCTCGTCTACTGTCTTGTTAATGAATTGGCCTAACTGTTCCAGTGTCAGGTTTCCCACAATCTCATTAGGACGAGGTTGTTCAACTCTCGTGTCAGGACCTCGTTTGGCTCTCATCTCAGGACGAGGTTGTTTGACTCTCATCTGAAGACGATGTTGCTCATGTCTCGTCTCAAGATGAGATTGTTCGGGTCTCGTCTGAGGACGCGACGATACTGAGTTAGTTCTTCTGCTTCCTTTTCGGCCTACCGTCTCTACGTCTCAGCTCAAATATTCCCACAGACAGTGCCAAGTGATACTCACTGAAAATTTAAGATTCGGTTCCAGCAGGTGATACTAGTCCGAGTGCAGACCTCGAATTTACTCTGGGCTTGAAACCATGAAGGAGACCGTCAGAAGGAGGCCGAGAGGGTGTCCCGACGTAGGCCCTCCAACTCTCAAGTCAGATACTACGAGTAGAATGAGGGAGCAGCTAAAGGTGCTGCTAAAAGTCAATATAGTCAATGAATAGTTAGACTCTTAAACCTGATATTTATTGGAGAATACTTGAGTTCCATCATGGGTTTTTTACCTTGGCTAGGGATGGGCCAGGAGTCCAAAATCAGGTTTGGGCCTGATCTTGATGGGCCCATTTATGGGGTATCTGTTGGAACATTTCATAATCGCAATCTTGATTTTTATGTTAACAAAACTTGTTATTGTGTTTCTAACATATTTACTCAAGTGTGAAGTTATTAACACAAGAAGCAAACTGAAACTGAATTCTGCACAAACTTAATTTCTATCAAGCTTTGGTTTTTTGATGATATCTCTTAACTAGATAATTCAAATGACAATCCGCCAACTCGACTTATCAGAAAATTCAATTTGAAACAAGTCGTATTTCACAACGGTTGGGCAAATTCGGAAGTTATCAAGGTCTAACTGATCGCTTAATTACCGAACTGATTGCACGAAAACAAAAATCAGTTGGGTATGAGCGATTGCGGTATTTTGGTCATATATCTCAACTCGATTATTGGAATGAAACGATTCAGTATGCATTGAAAAGATAAGACGATGATCTACAAATCATCTTCAGAAGTTAAAGTCTGAATCGAAGCTTAAGATACTACTAAATGACGATGAAGCTACTGATTTTGCACAAACTGAAATTAGTTAGGCTGATTTCAGCTGACCAACTGAACTGAACTGAACCAGCTGCTAACCAACTGAACTGAACTAAACCAGCAGCTGACCAACTGAACTGAATCAGATGGTGACCAGTTGAACTGAACTGAACCAGCTGTTGACCAACTGAACTGAACTGAACCAGCAGCTGACCAACTGAACTAAACTGAACCAGCTGCAGACCAACTGAAACTGAACCAGACCAGCTGAAACTGAACCGAACCAGTTGATCACTTGACCACTCGAGAAAAGTCCAGCAAGGCGAATTTGACCGTTGCAATATCAGAAACAGTACAGAAACTTTCCAAACGGTCATATTCTTGTATCTAACGTATATATCCTTGTTGGAGCCTATAAATACAACAAATTGAAGATCAAACAAGAGCTTTTGAAGAGGATTCAAAGTATGGGCAGTTAGCATGAAGAAATCAGGTAGTTGAGAGCACAAGTCCTTGTGTGAGGATACATTTGAGATGTACACTGTAAAGGATAAATTCCTCACACACACAATCACTCATACATATAAAAGAGAGTTGAACTTCAAATATTAGTTGAGTGAGTCTTGCACAAAGATAATATACTTGTGTATGTAGTCTTTGCATATGAGACATTAAACAATATGCTGATTGTGAGGTGCTGCCTATAATCTTGAGAGCTAGGAGTTCAGTTAGGCGGTAGTGTAAGTCCTAAGCTGAGTGGGTTTGTACAAAGAGTTGTATAAATCAATATCTTTTAGTGAATCTTTCCCGAGAGGAAGAAGAAGTGACGTAGGAACATTTGAAGTCTCCGAACATCCATAAACAAATTCGTGTCTATTTGTTTATTGCATTTACTTATTATTTCCATTGTTTTAAAGATGCATTGTTGAAGCATTTTATGTGTTCTTCAAATACCAAAATATTGCATACAAAGTGTTTGATAAAATGCTTCAACTAGAATATTTTTACTCATTCAACTTGCATATATTTTAAATGCTTTACAAAATATTTAGTCGGTTTCTACGAAGGATTATTTCGAGTGACTTCCGCTTGATTTGAACACCAAACTCGATTTAATTTATCGGTGTTCAATATTTCAAGAATCGAGCTATTGTAGCTCAATAATTTTTTCCCCAAACCGATCTTATTAGTATCAAATATTTATAAAGATAAAATTTGAAAATTAAGAGATCGATAGAGATGGATGGATAGAGACAAGATGAGAAGTGAGGTAAGGTGAGGTGAGAGAGAGGAAAAAAAAGAACTTGTATATGAGTTAGAAGTTTTAATAATTCATCTAAATCTTTGGGTTGAACCAAAGATAATTTTTGATAATTTATAGTTGTACCTTAAATTTTAATGTTTATATGTTAATTAATTCAATGTAGTTATTAAAAGCATATGGAAAATTTGGATACATCTACACTTTTATATAGTTTGGAAAATTTGGATACATCTACCCTTTTATATAGTTTTTAAAAGTAAATATTAATATTAATATTAATTCACTTTTTAAAACTCCATAAAAAATGTTACTCTGCCACTGTTCCGCGAACTAACCAGATTGCTGGTTCAAGATTCCTTAGGTCCATCGTTAATTGCTGGCAAAATATTTCCGAGCAAAGCAATCCAATTCACTCTCTCCTCGTTCTCTCCTCCCACGATCTGTTTCTCCACCAAATCGTGCATCAATATGATGGATTCTGTTCCCAAATCTCAGGAGCCCAGGTTTGAATTCCTCACCAAGAAGCCGTATCTTCCGCCGTCGTGGGCATCACACCTCAATCCCATTCCTTCTCACGTCTTTTCACTCGGTCACGTACGTGTATATGCATTCATATTTTTTATTTTTGTGTCATCTATTTTGATTTTGGCTTGTTTGACTTGATGGTCGAGTGTTTTGAATGGCTTGTATCTGTTTTTTAATGGTTTTTCTAGTTTCCGACTCCAATTCACCAATGGAAGCTTCCTAATTTGCCCAAGAATACCGAGGTTTATATCAAGGTAAAAAAGATTCTTTATGGATTATCCTAACAGTAGCTGTGTCTAAAGGTCTTTGAATTGTGTACAACTGCAAGATGCTTGTCATCTTAGCTCCCCTTGTTCTTCTACATTTCATTATTTCTAAGGCCTTGGTTCCTGGTCCACTTGCATTTTCAAGACATAATGAATTTGCAGAGGTTCCAATGGCAAAATGCCGCTATGACTTTGGTACTATTTATAATGTACTTAGCCATACCTTCTGGAAATTTGTAGCAAGGAACGGATATATAGTTTTTTTGTGTCGAGCATGAAGGTTGTCCGCTTTCAACTTTTATTTCAAAGTTTTCTAAAGTCAAGAACTTTGATCAGTTAGCTATGGAGGTTTTAAGCTCAATGGTCGAACAATTTTTACTTCTGGTGTTAAAAATTTGAAAATTGGAAACGCGTGGTGGTTGCATGAACAAACTGGTCAAAATCTCAAGGTTAATGCTGTGGAACTGATTTCTGAAGTTTAATAATAATATGCATAGACGGCTTCTTATGTGTCAGAATTCAGATCTTGTGACCAATGCCTATTTTTTTTATTATTAATTAACTATGACAATTAATCCAGTTTGTCACAGTCCCAACAGTTTTTTAGTCGTTGGATGATCGTGCAAATGCTAATTACACTCCACACACGGTTTCTGAACGACATATACAAATAGATTTTTCTGTTACATGTGCCAATAGGGGCATTGAACTGTTAAATGTGATTCCTCATGACATTAGATTTTATCAAAACCAATGTGGGAAATTTGCAACTCTGCAGCGTGATGATCTCTCGGGAATGCAACTAAGTGGTAACAAGGTAAGGAAACTTGAATTCTTGTTGGCAGATGCAGTGGCACAGGGTGCAGATTGTATCATAACTATTGGAGGTATACAAAGCAATCATTGCCGCGCCACTGCCGTAGCAGCCAAATATTTGAATCTTGATTGTTATCTGATACTGCGCACATCAAAGGTACTCAGTCATGCCATGCAATTGTTTTAGTCATTGTTAAGTTTTAATTTAATGCCATGATTTGCTGTTTATGTTAAATGTATAATCTTCTGATTTCCAGGTTCTCGTGGACAAAGATCCTGGATTGAGTGGAAACCTCTTGGTTGAACGTTTGGTTGGAGCACATATCGATCTTGTTTCGAAAGAAGAATATGCAGAAGTTGGGAGTGTAGTAGGTTTACTATATCAGTGCTTGCTTAAATTTTTATGTGTATCGAAAAGATTGGGGAGCCAGGGCTCCTTATGCTTTGTAAATGGAACTTATGTGGTCAAAGAAATGTATTTATGAATGATGATAAGGGTCCTAATAAGGGATTTAACTGATCACATTTGATGTGTGAAGATTTAACTGTCACAACACTTCATCCTGTTCTTTACTTCCCCAATTCATTGTTTCTTTGAACCTTGCTGATGATTTGCTCTTGATAAGCTCAGGTTGAAAATCGAACTTTGGACCATTTCCTGTTGTGATCGGATAACTAAGTAGTGGAATTGAGCCAGTAACTTGTCTGAATGCTTTCTTCGCTTTATTGATTTACCAATTGTTCAACTGTCCTTTTGTCGGCTTTCACAAGTTGTTTTGATATGTATTTTTTTTAATATCAGGCACTTACCAGTGTATTAAAAGAAAAACTGTTGAATGAAGGGAGAAAACCATATGTGATACCTGTTGGAGGATCCAATTCATTAGGAACCTGGTAATGCTTGGCACTAAACGCCATCATTTTCCTTTTTTGCATTCTAAGGTCGAAAATTGTTTTTGGCATGGTGCATACAACTGAGGGTGGTAAGCATTCTATCTGAAAGTGAAAAATACTCACCATCTATCAGTGTGGCTGTTATTTTAAAAAATTGAGGTCCTCCAGCTAGTAATTTGACTCCCACAAAATTGATCGGCACAAATGACTTCTACATATTTGATTTCAGTCAATGTTGTAAATGGCGGGAGGCGGTGGCAGGGTGGTCACGCCTCGGCTGCCTAGGCGGTGCCCAGGCAGTTGAATTTTTTTAAGTAATTTTTTTATAGATAATCATATATAATCATTCAATATAATCACAAATAGTTATCATCTTTTATGCAAGATGTGTAATTAAATAATGTTTAAACATAAAGAAGCTTCATATAATATAAGTTCATCTAGATAATGTGCAAATAAATGTATAAACTTCTCATTGGATGCTTTAGGACATGCATCAACTTGTTCTACAATACCCGCAATATGATATTTCATCATGTAAACTCCTCTTTTAATAAACCTCGTACACAACTTGCATGTGATCCAATCCCTTTTCTCTTTATTACACAATACCCCATATTCTCAAACAATATCATTAGACTTTGGCCTAAATTCCAACTCTGGTTATTTATCCTTTTCCGCCATTAATCTTCAACAATAAATCAATAATAACAGGAGAAAAAAAACAAATTTAATTTTTGAAATCACAAAATCTGAAATATTATAAAAAAAATATGTTCGATAATAAATATACAATGCCTAACATAAAGCATCTTGCTATTGGCGGCGGTCAGTTTGTGTGGTGAGCTTAGTGATTGATAATGAGAAAGAGCGAGAACCAAAAGTTAAAAAGAAAAAAGTGGGATATGATTTAAATAACTAGGGTTTTGAGTTTTAAAATTAGGTGACTTTGACTAGTTTTTTAAAATTTGTTGATTACAACTTAAAAATGTTGACTGCCTGCTCGCTGCCTTCGATCGTCTGCCTACCGCTGTATAGCTTAGACCGCCTAAAACAACTGCATCATGCGTAGGCAGGGCACCTAGGCGGCCCTCGACCGCCTTTTAGAACACTGATTTCTATGAACGTTTTTTTACTTTATTCATGAATGACTGCTTTACAACTTCATTTCTGCTAGTTTATTTTATTTTTTCCCTGGTGTGGCCGCCTTCTCTGTCTGTTACCTATAGTTTATAATGCTATCGATCAACAAGATAGCTTTGTGTATAATATGCGGTTTTTAATCCCACATATGTATGGAAATGCTGGTCCTCTTCAGGTCCTTAAATATGTTCGAAAAGTTTAGGATGTTCAATCTTCTAGTCTGGGCCTTATGGAGCATGAAAGTGTAGAATCTTTGGAATACATTCTTTACCAATGTAGCTATGCACATAATACTTGAATTTTATGATAATTCTGCCCTTATACATGACTGGACTGCATAAAAAATTCTTGGGAAGGTGAAGGCCAAATATTTGGTGTAATCTACATAAAAGTGTCGGGCAAAACTAAGAAAACTATCCTTTTGGTTTGCAGGGGCTACATTGAAGCAATCAAAGAGATCAAAGAACAATGTGGGAAAGGGAATGGTGAAACAGTATTTGATTATATTGTTGTTGCATGTGGGAGGTCTTAATCTTCTCTTTAATTTGAAAATAAACGGCTATAATCTTGTGACTGAAGATGCATTATGTTGAATTTACTCTAATTGTGTGCTTCATGATGTGTGTTGCGAGTTCTCTGTTGACAATGGCTTTAATTTTTTGTGGTTCTTGATACTAGTTGCCGGTTGGTTTGACTAGTGTAAATTTTTTGGCTGTTTTTGAATGTAATAAATTAAATGATTTGACATCCATTTGATTGGGCACTCCAGTAAGGCAAATATGTTTTAGACCCTTTTCAATAGTTGAGCTTCTTTCGAGGTTGTCAACTTACATCACTATATGCATATGAGTAGTGCAGTTAGTTGGTAAGAAACTACTTCTGAGGAGGACTGCATAATTAGAATAATGTCGTCAGAATAACAACATATAACACCAACGGGATTTTGAGTTACAGAAGAAACAAAAAATCCATGCAGTAGGGCACCTACGAAAATCGTAAATTTTGGATAAACCTTAGGACTGAATTATATCAATTACCATGATCATAAAAAGTCCTGGAGATACCATCAATTAGGTGATTGCATAAGGTAATGTCTCACTTTCAGTGTGCTGATTCAAAATTTTATTTGCTAACGCTTCTGACTTTGCTGCATCTTTGATCAAGTTATCTGCTTTTGGCTTGATGTGGTTTTTATATATTTTTTTACTTATCCCATTTCTGGTAGTCCCGGTATGGATTTTAAATATGCGCAACATATGTCAATGGTGGGAGATCATGCTAGTTATACTGTTGCTAAATTTTGTGCTGATGGATTTGTAGATTTTTATATCTGTCCTTTCATGATTTTCAGTGGGGGCACAATTGCGGGCTTGTCTGTTGGATGTTTGCTTAGTGATCTGGGAGCTAAAGTATGTATCTTTTCTCCTTATATTTAGGCACATCTTCGAAATCGCTGACCATAAATACATATCGTCATTACAGGTTATCGCATATTGTGTCTGTGATGATCCAGATTACTTCTATGATTATTCCCAAGGCCTCCTTGATGGACTTCAAGCTGGTGTTAGTTCACGTGATATAGTTCGAATTCAAAATGTAAGCTCCTTATTTATTAAATTAGATTATTGTGACATTTTCATTCTGCTAGAGGACCGGTTTGAAGTTTATTTTCTTTTCCTATGACAGAAAGTAAGGTGCATATTTGGTTTATGGTTCTCTTAAAAGAGGTTTTCTAATATTTGTGACTGTGTTTCATATGATGCATGTTGACAGACCTTAAGTATTCCTCTTTTCCTAGGTTTTACACCCGCAAAAAGACATTTATTAGCACATATTGTTCGCCAGATAAAATTGGCTTCTCCGAATCGCTGTTAGTCTTGTTGTACTTGAGTTAGGTTTTGTTAATGCCTTTATGCAGTCTTAGTCAACTTCCAATTCAAAAGTAAATGTGAACTCCGTGCTTATTTTTCTTGCTCTCAACAGGCCAAGGGTCTTGGTTATGCTATGAGCTCAGCCGAGGAGCTGAAATTTGCAAGTGATATTGCTGCAGCCACTGGCGTTGTCCTCGATCCTGTATACAGGTATGATCTTTTACTCTTTTTTGTGAATGGTGGGGAATGTGCTCCTCACTTTTTGTACTCTATATAACTTGCTGGCTGGCTCTAACAGAGGGGAATATGTATTGGTGACACGTTTTATATTCAAGAAGTCATAAACTACTTGTAGCACAAGTATGCCAATTTTTGCAGGTCCAATGTTATATTCTTTCAACTCTTTGTTTTGCTGATTAATTATGCAGTGGAAAAGCAGCATATGGGATGATGAAAGAAATGGCTGAGGAACCAGAAAAGTGGGAAGGAAGAAAAATTCTCTTCATACACACTGGTGGGCTATTGGGTCTGTTTGATAAAGCCGACGAGATGGCTTGGGTAGTCGGAAAGTGGCGTAGGATGGATATTCATGCTTCGGTCCCACGGAAGGAAGGCACTGGTAAAATGTTCTGAAACATATCAAAATACAACACCTCTGTCCAGTTGACCATCATCTGAATCATAACGAAGGAGCTTACATATTCATTCAGCCACATGTTTGTTCCCTTGTATTCTCCTGGATTCTGTAAATTGATTTAAATA
>NC_133320.1:10539829-10577014 GCF_012295235.1 Primulina huaijiensis
TCGAAATTGGCATGTGTATTGTCAAGGGTGATGCTTCTGATCTTGGCTGCCCTAGGGGCTATAGCCATGGTTAGAACATCTCCTTGTTATGTCTAAGACATGACCAAGTCGCCCTTTCGAGGCTTGGTCCACGATGGAATCGGTTTTCAAATAAAAGAAACAAGAACAGATTTTCGGCCCCTTCATTTTTCCTGCATGTGTAATTTCGGTTTTGGTGGATGGTGTGGATCTGGTTTGGCCTATGGCCCTTAGCCACGGTTCATACCATACCCCAAGATGTCTAGGTCGTGCCATGGTCAATGAAATGGCCACTGGAACGACACGAGACAACGAACAAAGCAAAACACCCCTCACGCGCGCAAGGGTGCTCTCGGGTGGAACTTTTCTGATGTTGCTGGAATAATTCGAATGGTGGCTGGCCTAGGGCCCTTAGCCATGGTTCAAATCATTCCTTGGGATGTTGTTGAGAGGCTCTGGTCGGTGGTTCAAGCCCCAATGGCCAAAAGAGTTTTTTAAATCAAAAACTTGAAGTCCTATCATATATCAGTTATGTAGTATATTTATTCTGCTCGTCAAATTTTATCTCAAGGCAATATAGATTGACGAGCAGAATAAATATACTACATAACTGATATATGATAGGACTTCAAGTTTTTGATTAAAAAAACTCACAGATAGAAGCAATTAAATTCCATCTAAAGCTAAGAAGTTCACATCTATTTATATATATAGTTTATTGATTTTATTTCCTCATACTCCAATGACCACGTGAAATTGCTCTCATGGCGAAAAATCAGTATATGTGTTGGGGATCGATATAGAGTTTAGAGAGGAGTGAATAAACTCGTTCCTTTGATCGACGTTTTTGCAAAGGGTGCTAGAATTCTGTTAGAGATTATAGATTATCTTGTTCAAATGTATATCCAGCAGATCACAAAAATTAGTGCGGAAACAATCTAACAGTATGGGGGGAAAACAATAAAATAGTAGGCAGTAGACAGTGGTTGTTTCTGGAAGTTCGAAGATGAAATCTTATACGTACAACTCTTGTACACACCCACTTCAGTAGAACTTACCCTTAGCCTACTGAAACTCTTAGTTTTACAACACAATATAACGAATACAAGATAGTTCTGGAAAAGACTCTTTCCCAGATTACAGAATTTTCTTAACAAGATGTAGTAAAGTGTATAGCTTGTGAAGAGATAACGAAATAGCAACACAATATGATCTCAAAAGATTAGATAATTGCTTATAACGAGTGCGCTGCTTTTCCGTATGTTAAGCTTGAGAATAACCAGTAGTTCTTTTGATTGCTCAAAAATGACGCTGGATAGATAATGATAATGATCGTCATCGTTCTATAAAGGGTTGAACCTTATATATATATAAGGTTTTGAATCCAACGTCTATAATAAAAAACGGCTTCTTTGACTTCTGAGTAGAATCACCTTTATCACCTAAAAAAGGTCCAGCAGAAAAGCTCCATAATAATCAGTCTTTGTTTCATACGAAAACTAGTAAGGAGCGTTAAATGTCTTTGTCCAGCATTAATGATGCAATTAATATTAATACTAGGTAAATTAACGATAACATTTAAGGCTTGTAACGATCGAACAAAAGACATTAAGTTTTGCTTTTGTTTAAGCTAAGTTCTGCTTCTGTTTTTATAAGCCGATGAGTACTCATAAAGTACTGCTTCTGTTAAAGTGATACGATAGCTTCTACTTATTATAATGTCTACTGATTTAGCTAACACGGTCTACTGGTTTTGACTCTCATCACCACAATTTGAATTAAGTCTAACAATTTCCTCCTTTGTGGTGATGCCAAAACCTAGATGTTAGTGACATGAAGAACAACAGTTAAGATATAAAGCAGATAGCAATTATAACAAGATATTTTAAACGAAAGAGTTCAAAGAGAGTTTCAAAAATTTAATCATCTGTACCAATGTCTCTGAACATCGTTTCCTCATCATGAGGATATTGATTTCTGAAAGAAGATTCTGCATGATGTTCTCCAGTTCTGTCTTCTTCTGTCCTACCTTCTGCTTCCCCCTTTTTGGCATCATGAACTTGAATAAGAGATAGCAAGTCATCCACTCGACCAGTTGGAGTAAGAATTCCATGATTCAGCATCTCCAGATGTGGTGCTTGATTCGAAACTCGTTCATTAAGAGCAATGAGAGATTGAGATTGAGACTCAATCTTAGTATCAATAAGTTCCAGTTTCAAATCCATAGCTTCAACTTTGTTGGTGACTGAGCGAATAGACGAATCCTGATCAGAGACAAGTTTAGAGCTTTAGCTTGATTGAGCAGGATATTACTCTAATTAGTGAAAGCAGATTGTCTGAAAATACTGGTTTCAACATGGAGCTTGGCCAACGATTCTGCCGTGCGGGTGACTTCTTTCGAGATGCGATCACGGAAGAATTTGGTGGCACTAACTTCACCATCATGTTCATAAGACAACTGTTTAACTATCCCCGAAAGATTATTCAGATTCCTTTTCAGAAGAACTATATCAAATTCAATATCAAAATGGTCTTCTGGGGATAGAGTTCTTTCAAGCATATGCTGTCTGATCTCTGCAAGATGAGCTACGTGAGCAAGAGAACCAGCAGGAGGGACAATCAAAACAGTAGAAGTGATAGTTTCTGATGGAGCAGCAGATGGAGCAGTAGACTGTTCTGTAGAAGTTCCTCTAGCAGCAGTAGTTAGTTCAGGAGCTGCACTCTCTTTTGGTTGGGCAGCTTCAGTGGCTTCCAGTGGCTCAACAGCTGGAATAGATTCAGATGGAATATTCAAAAGAGCTTCCATTTCTGCTTGGTGTTCAGCAGAAAATTTCTCCAGATTTGGTAGTGATGGAGCAGCATCTGATTCTTCCATTGGTTGATCTGCTGGTTGAGCTTCTGAATGTACCACATCAACAGCCTGAGTTGCTTCTAGTGCAGTAGAAGCAGCAAGAACAATAAATTGAATTACTTCATCAACTGAAGCCAGTTCACGAATAGAAATAAGAGATGATGATTGAGTAGGCAATATCGGGGATGCAGGAGTACTGGAGACCTTAGCTTCTGAAGGGGCTGTGGTCCTTTCCTCAATTGGCTTAATCTGAACAATTTCTGGGACAAAACCTACTTGGTACTGCAAAGGCTCCGCAAAAGCATGTTCTTGAGCAAGAAGTTGCTCATCCATCACTCTCAGTCGATCAGTCAAAATTTGAATCACATTCTGATCTTGGATAGCAGTAGGATTCACGGGATCAAAATTTGACTTTAATGTCTTCAAAACTGAATCCAGCTTTCGACGCTTGAGTTGATCAAGAATGTAACTTCTTCTGTTGATAGCCTCAATCACATTTTTTTTTTTATTATAAGCAAAGACCTGCTTTTCAATCTTCACCATTTTTGCGTAGGCACCTGGTGTTCTTAGATATGTGATTGGGTGGAAAGCTCTAACCTTAAGCAAAACATCAAAAAAAATAATGTCTTCACTAGCAGATTTGTCAATTTCGTCCATGTGAAGATCAATGGCAGTATGAACAAATGATTTGGCGCCATGAGNTGTCTTCACTAGCAGATTTGTCAATTTCGTCCATGTGAAGATCAATTGCAGTATGAACAAATGATTTGGCGCCATGAGTTTGTGGTTCTTTGACGAGTTTTCCTTTGCCTTTGTCTGATGATGCAGGCAGCACAGGTCTAAAGACAGAAGACCCTGCAAGTGGTTCAGTAAAAACAACTCCAGAAGTGGTTTGAGAGTCAGAAGAGAAGATGAAGTGGTTGCAGTAGAGGTGGCTGCAGGGATTGAGGAGGGGACATATTCTGGTTTAGATGAGGTAACTTCTGGGAACACTTGTCTCAGTGGGACAATATCAAGGTCAGTGATGGCTGCTGTTTTCTTGATACGAATGGTGGTTCTTAGTTTCTTTTTGCTTGGAGTGGTTGGGAGAGAGGCTTTGGTTGGAGCAGCAGACTCTTCAAATATTGTCTTATCTGAATCAGTCACGACAACTACTCTCTTCCTCTTGATTTTAGACTGAGGGGCTTGAGCCTCAGTTTTAACATCGCCAATCTCCGTCTTCTGAGCAACAAATTCAGCCACAGATGGCTTTGGCCTTAAAGCAAGTACATTGTCAGCATCGACCATAGTGACATAAGAACCATCTTGTTCAGAAGTCAGTGGAAAACCAGCATCCTTCAACATCTTGTTGATCTGAACAGCAAACCCAATACCTTTCCTTACAATCATATCCTTCATGATTTTGAAAAGGAAACGGCTCCAATCCATTTTAGCTTCAGTAGTGAAGGCTATCATCACTTTAACTTTTTCTTTGGTCAACTTGTCAAACGTGCCAGCCTTGACCAGAAGCGCCTTAGGCACAATGTCCGCGAGTACTTGGAACTCCATTTTCAGAAGCTTCTTGAAGCAAGAGGGAGAGAGTTCCTTTCCAGAAGCTGAGAAAGAGATAAGGGCAGAAGACATCTCCTCTTTAGAAACAGGCGAACATTCAAAGGTACCTGAGAATGGAAAAAATAAATTTGACCCCAGAAGTGCAGCATCAATGGTTATGGATGCATCTCCTTGTGAGTAAATGATCTTCTCATCCTCAACGACCGCTTTAGCATAGAAATCCAAAAAAGTAGTCTTGTAAATGATGGCCTGTGCTTCCAGAAATCTTTTGAGACCAGATTTTTCAATGGCCTTGAACATTCTAACAAGGTTTTCATCCTTGATGGTTAGAACTTATGCAAAGTTGACTTGGTAAGCGTTGAGTGTATAAGCTCTGTTGTCACTTTGATTGTTGCACTCCCAAGAGCATATTGTCCACAAGTAGTATAATTCGGTGAGTCCGATATCGTATCCACAGGGAAGCTAAGGTAATTACAAGTCTACTACAATGTCTTTTTGTTTTATTTTTGTTTTTGTTTTTGTTTCTTTTTAATTTTAATTGTTTGAATCTTTAATGGGTAAATTTTAATTGTTCAAATTTTAATTTAAGTAGTTGAGATTAAATGATCCACTCTTGATATTTTAATAAAGTTAACATTAACGAACAATATTGAAATCCACTTAATAAAATGGTTCCAATATATTAAATAATCATATTTATATTATGTTATAAATTATTATCTTATAAGTATATAATATATACCAAAACTTATAAATGTGGTCAAGTATTTATTGTGCTATATATATTTGTAAACACTAAATCAAGGTTCCCACTTTAAATGGTTGGTAAAACCAAACAAACATTTATATGGTACCAATAAATTAATACTATGATATATTCATATATAATAAATCAAAGAATTCAAGTTAAATGGTTGGTAAAACCAAACTAACATTTAAATGGTTCCAAGAATTTAGTGTAACATATAGAAACAATAAATCAAAACTCTCACTTATAAGTAGGGTATAAAAATGCTTAAAGAAATAAATATAACATAAACAATAAATAATGATTAAATAATATAAAACATATATTCTTACCTTTTAGTAACCTTATTATCATGCCAAGAGTTTCACCTTATCATCTCAACTTTAGGAAGTTAGTTATTCATTATTCAAAGTGTAAAACTTTGAATATGAAATTAACATGCTAATTGTATTTAAATGAAGAAATAAAGAAAAAATATAGAGAGAAATATTATGAACTCAAAGGTTTGTTCATAGAATGAGAGATATCTCAATACATTACAATGCACTCCTATTTATAGCCAAATTTGAGGAGACAACCACAAATAAAATATTATTTTTTTACACATAAGTCTTCATTGGTGTTCCAAGATATTATATTATATTACACATCACTTTTGAAAATCTTCTTCTCCGAATTTGCTTCTTCACATAAAAAGAAACATGTGGATAATTGAGTTGTCTAGTTGTGGTATTTTTTTCAAACCATTTGACCGAGTAATTTGAGAGATATGGTCAAAATACTAGAGCATGGTAAAACTACCACTCCTTTGGTAACTTTATTTGTTGCTTAATTTGATCCCAATTGTGAGATGATTTTTATCTCATGCTTGTCAAAAATATTGTAGATATTATAATCAACTTTCTACAGGTCCAAGAATTATCTTAATCTCATTTGCAACGCCAAGTTTATTCTTGTTTTATCGAACCTGTAAAAAATAGTAAAAACTTGTAATTACACAACAACTTATATTTTATACAATTTATTATAAAACATATAATATTTAAACATTTAATAAAACAAAAACTTTATAATTATATTATAAAACATTTAATTAATGTACAATTTTTATGTTTATCACACCTCCCAACCAGCTTATTGCTAGTCCCTAGCAATTTAAGCGTTAATAGCAATACAAAACATATTGATTAATTTAAATAGAAATGTAATCAAAACTATTTAAGTGTTTAAATTAAATTTGAAAACTGTCAAAGTTATATCAAGATAATCATAATTATAATTTATGAAATAATTTGAGATGATCAATTCAAAGCTTATTGCAGGTAGGTAAGTGTACACTGCCTTCATAAATTCCTAGTAAGAGTCTCAACTCCATATCCTCATAGGTTAATAAATGTTTCAATTTATGATAAAGATTTCTCTCATGGAGTAGGAATACAGATAAATGCTCAGAAAAATGGTTTACAGAATGCAGACAGACAAACGAGCCAAACTAATCAAAAGATAGAAAATCCATTGATTCAAAATCTAGTTGTTCTTATTATATATTTTTTCCTGATATATATATATATATATATTTTTCATAACATCATGGAATCAGACTAAGTTTATGCTTCTTGACCACATATTTATTTAATTTGTACAATAAATTTCTCTCTTTCTTTCTTTTTTTTTTTTATATATTTTTTATTATGAGAGATATATGGGTCGTAGCATATAATTTAAAAATTACATAGATCTTCAATATCCTTCTTTTTGTATTTTTCTACTTTTTTTTCAGGAAATATCATTTTTTTTTTCAAAATCAGAACTAAAGATCTAAACAATAGATAGTCTCTCTCATGATCAATAAAGGCTCGAAAGCTGTTTTCTCAGTCCTCTCCACTCACTCACAAAATATGTGTGAATTTAAATTTTAGGCACTCTTATAAGGTATATCTTGGGCCATATACTTTAATACCTGATTTTATCACAATGGTTAATCACTCAAAAAGATTTCATAAATCATATTTTTATATTGATCAGAATATTAAAATTGACTTTTTTTTTCAAATAAAAATTTAAACATTCTTAAATAGATTAATGCATGTTCTAATTTAAATCTTTCAAACATGTAATGTATGACATTTTTGCAAAAATTACTAAGATACAAACAATAAACATGATTTTATTTTAAAATAATATATATATATATTTTTTTTTATTTTTTATTTTTAAAATTTTTTTTTATAAGTTTGTTCTCCCCCCAATCAAAATATGACATTGTCCCTAATGTCAAAATAACTATTAATAAAGAGTACATAATGAAAGAGATATCACCTGGAATTTTATTGAAGATAACAAACTGAAACAAACGCAAACCAATCCACGACTTTTGAATCAATGATCCAACTTCCTTTTCTTATTGCTTGATTGCGACCAATTGATCTTTGTTATCATCGGATCAGGCTTATGAACAAAAGCTTCCAAATCATCAATTAATTGGTCGGCAGTCGAAGCACAGATGAGCATCCGTCGTGAATTTTCTGAAATGAAATTCTGTTCCACAGCTTTATCAAGAAATGTCAACAAACTGTCATAATAATTATTGATATTCAACAAGCCCACAGGTTTATTATGGATATTAAGTTGTGCCCAAGAAACAGTGTGAAAAATTTCTTCTAATGTACCAAAACCACCTGGTAGTGCGATAAAAGCATCAGAATTTTCAATCATTTTTGTGATTCTTTCATACATAGAAGAAACTTTTAATTCCTCACCAATCGTAACACCTGTAATATTTCCTTCAGCTAAAGCTGTAGGAATAATACCCAAAACCTGACTACCTCCAAGATGAGCAGATGTTGAAACAGATCCCATTAACCCAATATTACCTCCCCCATATACCAAGTGAATTTTTCTCTCAGCCAATATCTTTCCAAGATTATTCGCTGCTTCTACAAACACTTCATTTTTTCCAGGACTCGACCCACAAAATACACAAATATTTTTCAATGATTGTGCAGAGGTTCCAGCCATGTTTTTTTTCTTTCTTCTTTTTTTTTCTGCGAAAATAGAGAGAAAGATGAGAGATTTTATAGGGGTAATATGTTATCAGGACAAAACTATGGGTCACAGTTGTAAACAGAATAAACAGTAAAAACAATAATGACACACATGCATGTAAACAGTAGTGTGATTGTGGCTCACAATTTTCCTCTGGTTTTACGTCCAGAAACGGCTTCAACGCCTTCTATGAGTCGAGGATATGCTTCCCATCCAATTTTCTTATAAATTGGCAAACAGGGTCTTTTTTAGTCGGATTCCCAAGACTATGACGCTCATCTTGGAATTGTTTCCATAAACGGAGAAGTTCAATATGCACATGTCCACTAGAATGCGTCTCAAGAGTCAATAAGATGTTATCTAAAGACTCCTTACTCAGCCCATTCTTAATGAAACCAATTTTATCTTCTCTGTTATTGGAAACACATCCCAAAGATCTGCATCGTTTGTCACAAGTCCATCTTGCACACTTATGACAAACCCCTAAACTTTTGGCCCTTCGTTTTTTCGCATAAGTGCTTTTTCCTAATCCAGGCAAATACCGAATGAGCAATGATTGTGGAACTTCTCCTCCTAATCGGACCTTAGCTTCTATTACAAGACGAATATCTTCTGGAATTCCTTTTTGCATTAGCAATCTCAATCTTTCACACCTTCCTGCATAAATTTTTCTTAGAACATTTTCAGAAACAGAGGGAAAATATTTACAAATTTTTGAGAGAATTTCATCCATTTTGAAAAGAAAAGAAATGATTTTTTTTTATTTTTTTATCAGCAATTATGGGAAACTGATTAAACCGACTATGAGAGTCACGGAGTACCGTTATCCGCCATTTAACCGGGAAAATAAAAAGATTAAGGAAACCTGAAATAAAAACAAACAAAATTAAATGCAACACAAAAAAAATCAAGGATCGGAAAGGGAAATAAACTCTTCTTGAAAAATTTCATTTTCTAAAAATGGTTTAAGCCTTTGTCCATTTACTTTAAAAACATCACCATTTTTAGGATTTTCAATATCCACAGCTCCATAAGTATACACATGCTTTACAACATATGGGCCTGTCCATCTTGATCGTAATTTTCCTGGGAATATGTGAAGTCGAGAATTATAAAGCAAAACTTTTTTACCAATCTCAAAAGATTTTCTAAGAATTGTTTTATCATGAAATGATTTGATTTTTGCTTTATAAATCCTTGAATTCTCATACGCGTCATTTCTGAGTTCATCAAGTTCATTAAGTTGCAATTTACGCAATTTGTTGGCATCATCCATGCTTGAATTTAAAGTTTTGATCGCCCAATAAGCTTTATGTTCCAATTCCACAGGCAAATGACAATGTTTTCCATAAACCAACCTATAGGGAGACATATTCAATGATGTTTTAAAAGCTGTTCGATATGCCCAAAGTGCATCATTAAGTCGCAGAGACCAATCTTTTCTATTTGAGTTAACAGTTTTTTCCAAAATTTGCTTTATCTCCCTATTAGCTAATTCAACTTGTCCATTTGTTTGAGGATGATAAGGAGTAGTTACTTTGTGAGTAATACCATATTTTTTCATTAATGAAGCAAATGGTTTATTAACAAAGTGAGTTCCCCCATCACTTATCATGGCTCGAGGAATTCCAAATCTACTAAAAATATTTTCTTTTAAAAATTTGATGACGATTTTATGATCATTTGTTCGACATGGAATTGCCTCTATCCATTTGGAAACATAATCAACTGCAACTAAAATATACAAGTATCCAAACGACGGTGGAAAAGGTCCCATAAAATCTATTCCCCAACAATCAAAGATTTCAATTTCAATAATAGGATTCAAAGGCATCATGTTTCTTTTTGAAATCGCACCCAATTTTTGACAATTTTCACAGATCTTGCAGATTTCGTGGGTGTCTTTAAACAAAGTGGGCCAATAAAATCCACACTGCAAGATTTTTGCAGCTGTTTTCTTTGAAGAAAAATGTCCTCCGCATGCTTCTGAATGACAAAATTTAATGACACTACTTACCTCATTGTCGGGTATGCAACGTCGAAAAATTTGATCCGGACAATACTTGAACAGATACGGATCATCCCAATAAAAGTTTTTTACCTCATTCAAAAATTTTCTTTTATCTTGAGAACTCCATTGCGGTGGCATTTTTCCTGTCACAAGAAAATTTACTATGTTAGCAAACCAAGGTGTAGTAGTAACTGAAAATAGATGTTCATCAGGAAAATTATCGTTAATTGGTGTCATTTCACAAGATGATCCTGTTACTAGTCTCGATAAATGATCGGCTACGACATTCTCGGTTCTTTTTTTATCTTTGATCACAATGTCAAATTCTTGGAGCAACAAAATCCATCGTATCAGTCGTGGCTTTGCATCCTGTTTGGTCAACAAATATCTAATAGCAGAATGATCAGTAAACACGATAGTTGTTGATCCAATCAAATAAGAACGAAATTTATCTAATGCAAATATTACAGCAAGTAGTTCTTTTTCAGTTGTGGAGTAATTCATTTGAGCATTGTTTAAAGTTCTACTTGCATAATATATCACATAAGGCTTACCGTTTCTTCTTTGACCCAATACTGCACCGACTGCATAATCACTCGCATCGCACATGATTTCAAATGGTAAAGACCAATCAGGAGGTTGCATGATAGGAGCTGATGTTAAATGTCGAATGATTTTATCAAAAGCATTTTGACATTCTTGAGTCCACTCAAATGCACTGTCTTTTGTTAAGAGGTTACAAATGGGTTTAGAGATTAAACTAAAGTCCTTTATAAACCTCCTATAAAATCCAGCATGTCCCAAAAATGAGCGAATTTCTTTAATGGTTTTTGGAGGGGGTAAATTGGCAATGACATCAACTTTTGCTTTATCAACTTCAATTCCATGAGATGACACGACATGTCCCAAAACAATTCCAGAAGTAATCATGTAATGACATTTTTCCCAATTTAAAATAAGACCTTTTTCCTCGCATCTTTTTAAAACTTTTTCCAAATTTTCAAGACAATTATCAAATGTATTCCCAAAGACAGTTAAATCATCCATGAAAATTTCCAAACAATTTTCAACCATGTCGCAAAAAATGCTTAGCATACATCTTTGAAATGTTGCTGGGGCATTGCATAATCCAAATGGCATCCTTCTAAATGCAAATGTTCCAAAAGGACATGTGAATGTAGTTTTATCTTGATCTTCGAGTGCAATGGGAATTTGATAATAACCTGAATATCCATCAAGAAAACAGTAGTATGGATGACCTGCTACTCTTTCTAAAATTTGATCCAAAAATGGTAATGGAAAATGATCTTTTCTAGTGGCGTCATTTAATTTTCTATAATCAATACACATCCGCCAACTAGATGGGACTCGACTTGTTAACAATTCACCTTTTTCATTTTTTATCACTGTGATGCCAGATTTTTTCGGAACTACTTGTGTTGGGCTTACCCACTTACTATCAGAAATAGGGTAGATAATCCCAACATCAAGTAGTTTGAGAACTTCAGTTTTCACAACATCTTTCATGTGTGGATTTAATCTCCTTTGTGGTTGTTGAGATGTTTTTGCATTTTCTTCTAAGTGAATTTTGTGAGTGCAAATTAGTGGATTAATGCCCTTGAGATCTTTTAGTGTCCAACCAATTGCATTTTTATGTCTTTTAAGCATATCAACTAATTTACCTTCTTCATCACTTGCTAGTTTGGAAGAAATTACCACCGGATATGTTTCATCTTCTCCAAGAAATGCATACTTCAATTCTTCTGGCAAGGGTTTTAACTCCAATATGGGTGGTTCGTCTTTGTTCTCATATTTTGCATCAAATTCTTTCTCTGATCCTGGTAACGAGTGATACCTGATAAAATCATCAAGATCAATTTCAATATTTTCTTTAACAGTTTCAATTGAACAAATATCTAATTGATCACGAGTACTCCCTTCTTGAATGTTTTCTTCCACAAGAGTTTCAATAAGATTTTCATCTTCACTTTCATCTCCTTTGTCATGTGGTTGCTTACAAAGATTAAACACATTAAGCTCCAAGGTCATGTTACCAAATGACAACTTCATTATTCCATTCCTGCAATTTATAAGAGCATTAGAAGTTGCTAAAAATGGACGACCTAAAATTACAGGAATTGCATTACAAGCTTCGATAGGTTGTGTATCTAAAACTATGAAATCGACAGGATATACAAAGTTATCAACTTGGACCAACACGTCTTCTACCATACCTCTTGGCACTTTAACAGATCTATCAGCAAGTAAAAGTGTTACCGAAGTAGGTTTTAACTCGCCTAGATTGAGTTCTTGATAAACTGAATATGGAAGTAAATTCACACTAGCTCCAAGGTCAAGCAAGGCTTTTTTAATCTTTCGTTCTCCAATAATACAAGAAATAGTAGGACAACCAGGGTCTTTGTATTTCAAAGCATTATTATTTTGAATGATTGCACTTACTTGTTCGGCTAAAAATGCTTTCTTTTTCACATTCAATTTTCTTTTCACAGTGCACAAGTCTTTCAAAAATTTGGCATATGATGGTACCTGTTTTATTGCATCTAATAAAGGAATATTAACTTTTACTTGTTTAAAAATATCATATATATCAGAATTCAAATTTGATTTTTTTGTATTTTTCAATGCATGAGGGAATGGTGGTGACACTGTCTGTTGAACCTCCTCTTCGCAAGTTATGGGTTCCACTTCCTTACCCTTTGGAGTTGATTTATCATCATCTTCACAAGGTTCAAGAATGGATTTTTCCACAACCTTACCACTTCGAAGGGTAATAACAGATTTTACCTGATCCATCGGTTGAGTTCCAGAAGTTCCAGTTTGTGAATGATGATCCTTGGGATTAGGCAGAGGTTGTGAAGGAAATTTACCTTTTTCATGAACATTAAGTGCAGATGCAAATTTAGCAAGAGTATCTTTCAAATCTGTCATGGTTTGAGCAGTTTGAGTATTGATAGACTCTTGCTTTGCAATGAAAGAATTCAATATATCTTCCAAATTCCTTTTAGGTGGAGGAACATAAGGTGCATAATTTTGAAAATTTTGTTGATTTTGGAAATGTGGTTGTGAAAATTGTGCAGCATTATCATTCCTCCAACTAAAATTTGGATGATTTCGCCAACCTGGATTGTAACTTTGAGAAAATGGTTCAAAATTTGGCCTTTTGAGATTGTTTAAAACATTGGCTTGTTCATGGAGACATTCTTTAAAAGAAGGCAAAGTGGGACAATCTTTTGTAGAATGATCACTTGTATCACAGATGTGACATGCAATTTCTTGAACAGATTTTAATTGACCATTCTTTTTCAATTCAAGTGCCTCAACTTTTCTTGCCAAAGAGGTAAATCTAGCTTGAAGATCATGTTCATCTTTGAGAGTGTACATACCTCCACCAGATGTAGGAGATTGAATCTTGTTTGATGGTTCGATTGTACCTATAGTGTCCCAATTTTGAGCATTTTCAGCTAATGAATCGAGATACTCAATTGCCTCATTTGGATCTTTATCTTCAAATGTTCCATTACACATAAATTCAACCATTTGCCTATCTTTAGGTGTTAAGCCTTCATAAAATTGAGAAACAACTCTCCAAATTTCAAAACCATGATGTGGACAAAGATTAAGCAATTCTTTATATCTATCCCAACACTGATAAAAAGTTTCTCCTTGTTTTTGAGTGAAAGTGATGATTTGCCTTTTGAAAGAATTTGTTCTATGAGATGGAAAAAACTTTTTCAAAAATTGTTGTTGCAATTCATCCCAAGTTCGAATGGATCCCGATCTAAGATTTTGTAGCCAAGTTTTAGCTTTATCTTTTAAAGAAAAAGGAAAAAGCTTAAGTCGAATGGTGTTCATGCTACAATTTAGATCATTATATGTGTTGCACACTTCTTCAAATTCTCGTAAATGCATGTATGGATTTTCAGAATCTAAGCCATGAAAGTTGGGTAAAAGTTGGATAATACCAGGCTTAAAATTGAAATGAGATGCATCAGGGGGAAAAACTAGACATGAAGGTGCACTAGTACGTGTAGGATTCATGTGATCTCTAAGTGTTCTTCGCCTATCATGATCATGTTGAGATTGAATTTCATCTTCATTTTCCTGGATGGGTTCTTCCGCCATGTTTTGTAAAAATAAAGGGTTATTTCGAATGAGTCGACCACTAAGTGTACGTGACCAAATAATGCTCATGCAAATGCAAAAGAAAAAGAAGAAAAACACACAAAAACAATAAAAAATTCAAAGAAAGAAAATTAAATAGACTTGAAATTAAATTATACTTCCCCGGCAACGGCGCCAAAAACTTGTTGTGACTTTGATTGTTGCACTCCCAATAGCAGGTTGTCCGCAAGTAGTATAATTCGGTGAGTCCGATATCGTATCCACAGGGAAGCTAAGGTAATTACAAGTCCACTACAATGTCTTTTTGTTTTGTTTTTGTTTTTGTTTCTTTTTAATTTTAATTGTTTGAATCTTTAATGGGTAAATTTTAATTGTTCAAATTTTAATTTAAGTAGTTGAGATTAAAGGATCCACTCTTGGTATTTTAATAAAGTTAACATTAACGAACAATATTGAAATCCACTTAATAAAATGGTTCCAATATATTAAATAATCATATTTATATTATGTTATAAATTATTATCTTATAAGTATATAATATATACCAAAACTTATAAATGTGGTCAAGTATTTATTGTGCTATATATATTTGTAAACACTAAATCAAGGTTCCCACTTTAAATGGTTGGTAAAACCAAACAAACATTTAAATGGTACCAATAAATTAATACTATGATATATTCATATATAATAAATCAAGGAATCCAAGTTAAATGGTTGGTAAAACCAAACTAACATTTAAATGGTTCCAAGAATTTAATATTATAATATATTTATATATAATAAATCAAGGCATCCACTTTAAATGGTTGGTAATACCAAACTAACATTTAAATGGTTCCAAGAATTTAGTGTAACATATAGCAACAATAAATCAAAACTCCCACTTATAAGTAGGGTATAAAAATGCTTAAAGAAATAAATATAACATAAACAATAAATAATGATTAAATAATATAAAACATAGATTCTTACCTTTTAATAACCTTATTATCATGCCAAGAGTTTCACCTTATCATCTCAACTTTAGGAAGTTAGCTATTCATTATTCAAAGTGTAAAACTTTGAATATGAAATTAACATGCTAATTGTATTTAAATGAAGAAATAAAGGAAAAATATAGAGAGAAATATTATGAACTCAAAGGTTTGTTCATAGAATGAGGGATATCTCAATACATTACAATGCACCCCTATTTATAGCCAAATTTGGGGAGACAACCACAAATAAAATATTATTTTTTTACACATAAGTCTTCATTGGTGTTCCAAGATATTATATTATATTACACATCACTTTTGAAAATCTTCTTCTCCGAATTTGCTTCTTCACATAAAAAGAAACATGTGGATAATTGAGTTGTCTAGTTGTGGTATTTTTTTCAAACCATTTGACCAAGTAATTTGAGAGATATGGTCAAAATACTAGAGCATGGTAAAACTGCCACTCCTTTGGTAACTTTATTTGTTGCTTAATTTGATCCCAATTGTGAGAGGATTTTTATCTCATGCTTGTCAACAATATTGTAGATATTATAATCAACTTTCTACATGTCCAAGAATTATCTTAATCCCATTTGCAACGCCAAGTTTATTCTTGTTTTATCGAACCTGTAAAAAATAGTAAAAACTTGTAATTACACAACAACTTATATTTTATACAATTTATTATAAAACATATAATATTTAAACATTTAATAAAACAAAAACTATATAATTATATTATAAAACATTTAATTAATGTACAATTTTTATGTTTATCAAGCTCCAGTCATTTCTGCAAATAAGATGAATTCGAAGTAGATTCTGTAGTAGAGAAATGCGAGAGAAAGCAGTAGCTAGTATGCAATAGTCTGAAATCGTAAAAGTTGAAATGAGAGAGAAGAGTCGGTTAATATTCAAAATGTACAGCCGTCAGTAAAAACATAATGACACATGTCAATATGTTTACGGTTGAGTTTTTGAAAATTTAATAAAAGAGTGTCAGATAAGTCAATGATTTTTTTTAAAATTTTTAAAAATCAATGAAAAGAGCGGGCTGTCCAAAACGGTTACTAAAAGAAACCAGAAGAGGATTTGTCGTCTTATGATAATATCTACTGAGAGTCATAAAGTACTTAAGTATATCAAGCATCTTGATAAAAACCAGTAGACACATTGTTTTATCGAAAAGACAAATCTCCTTCTGTTTTTGACAGAGCATGGAAATATCAGTCAATGAAAATATTCCCCATAAATAAATGAAAATACTCTTGATATTCATGCTGGAGGTGATTAGTCACTTGACTCTTTGATTTCCCCGAGGGCAAATATAAATACCTGCAAACATACACAAATAAAATCATTTTAGTTGCTTAACAAATGGATAGTACAGGTAATTCATCTGAGTCTTCTCTGGAGTTGGATACAGCAGATGAGTTCCAAAGGCATCTTCCGACGTCTTGTAAGAAGATGTTTGAAGATATCGTTCTCCAAGAGATGAAGACTTGGAAGAAATTTCTTGACCTATAATATGAATAATTAGTTAGATTATTCTACTTAATTAGATAACAGCTGCAGAATCGTCCCGTTCACAAACCACGATCATGCAAAAAGAGGGGATGATTCCATTAGTTTTTATGATTTTTTCTGTAAATTTCATTAATGCTGATATCAACAATTGTAATAGCTTATCTATTGTAACGCATCTGATTTTATGAATGAAATATTTCATTTTGTCATACTTCTTGTTATCTACTGTTTTTACTTAATGCATAAACAACAGCATATAGTAATCAGTAGTTACAATAAATCAATTAAACCGAGAACATTACGAAAATAAGAAAACTTATTCTCAGGCAGAGACTTTGTAAAGATGTCTGCTACTTATTGATCAGTAGGGACATATTCCAGACGAAGTAATTGAGAGCAGCAACTTCCAGCAGCAAGGTACGTGGCTATGGAATTCTGCTTTTTACTGAACCAGAAGATCAATTTATTACCAAAAAATTGACAAAATCACTAGTGCTTTTTCTATCCAGTTTGCAACCTGCATAGTCAGCATCTGAATATCCAATAAGATTGAAAGATGAATCACTGGGATACCATAAGCTGACATTTGAGTACCCTTCAAAAATATTTCACAATTCGTTTAGCAGCAATATAATGCGATTACTTAAGGTTAGACTGAAATCTTGCACAAATACAAACAGCAAACATAATATCAGGTCTACTAGAAGTAAGATATAACAATGAACCAATAAGACCACGATACTGAGTTACCTCTACTGAAATTCCATTTTCATCTTTATCAAGTTTAATAGATGAGCTCATTGGAGTGGAAGCAGCAGAGCATGTTTCCATGCCAAACTTTTTCAATAGTTCCTTTGTGTACTTAGCCTGATTTATGAAGATTCCTGAATTGAGTTGCTTGATCTATAGTCCTAGGAAGAATGTAAATTCTCCTATCATGCTCATTTCAAATTGTTCCTGCATTATCTTTGAAAACTTTTCACACAATTTGGGGTTAGTTGACCTAAAGATAATGTCATCAACATAAATATGTACTAATAGAATGTGCTTGTTTTTAACTAAAGTGAATAAGTCTTGTCTACTGTGTCGATTGTAAAATCATGATTTACAAGAAATTGCGAGAGAGTGTCATACCAAGCTCTCGGTGCCTGTTTCAAACCACACAGGACTTTGTGTAATTTAAAGACATGATGCTGTAAGAAATGATCAATAAAAACTGGAGGTTGTTCAACGTAAACTTCCTCTTACAGTAGACCATTTAGAAAGGCACTTTTCACATCCATCTGATAAACTTTGAAGTTCTTGAAAGCAGCAAAAGCTAAGAATATTCTGATAGCTTCAAGACTTGCTAATGGTGCATATGTCTCATCATAATCTATTCTTTCTTCTTCTCTGAAACCTTGAGCCACCAGTCTTGCTTTATTTCTAACAACAGTACCTTTTTCATTTAGCTTGTTTCTAAATACCCACCGAGTTCCAATAACTGCTTGATGAGATGGTCTAGGTACAAGAAACCACACTTCATTTCTTTTAAATTGATTCAACTCTTATTGCATAGCTTCAATCCAGTTGGGATCCAGAAGAGCTTCTTCAATTTTCTTAGGTTCATCCTGAGAAATAAAAGCAGCATGCATTATTCATTTATCATCTGCCTTCTTGTTCTTAGTGGAGCTGGAGGATTTCCAATAACCAACGATGGAGGGTGAGATTTTCTCCAAATAAAAGGGTTTAGAGGGATTTCTTCCTGATTTAATGGAATCGGATCATGCTAAACTAAAGCAGTAGCTGGTTTTGGAATGTCAGCTTCTGGTATGTCCTGTGTCTGAACAACTGGTTCTACCAGAGGAATGTATGGTTCTGGATTTTGAGCATCTTTGACACTTGGTTCTACATAATCTTCACTATCTAGTTCCAGATGAATTCTGTCTAATCTGTTACTTTGATTTGACATGTTAGAAATTCCAGGAGCACTGTTATCTTCATCAAAAACAACATGAATAGTTTCTTCAACATTAAGAGTTCTATCATTGAAAACTCTAAATGCTTTGCTTACTGCTGAATATCCCAGAAAAATTCCAGCATCTGATTTTGAATCAAATGCAGACAAATAATTTTTACCATTATTATGCACAAATCATCTGCAACCAAACACATGAAAATATGATACATTAGGCTTACTCCCTTTCCATATCTCATATAGGGTCTGATTATGCCTCTTGTTGATCATGGTTCTGTTTTGTGTATAACATGCTGTGTTGATTGCTTCTGCCCAGAAGCGCTGAGAGATGTCTGTATCTGCTAGCATTGTTCTAGCAGCTTCTTTAAGAGTTTTGTTTCTCCGCTCAGCTACTCGATTTTGTTAAGGTGTTCTGACAGCTGAATATTCATGATGAATACCCTGTTCATCCAAATATAACTCGATAATTTTGTTAGTAAATTCAGTGCCCCGATCATTTCTGATTTTAATGACAGAAACTGATTTTTCATTTTGAATCTTTTTCAGAAGCTTGATCAGGAGGCCACTGGTTTGATCTTTTCCGACAAGAAAAATTACCCAAGTAAATTTAGAAAAGTCATCAACAACAACGAGAGTATTTTTCATTCCTTCTAAGCTCATGATAGGGATTAGACCAAACAAATCGATATACAATAATTCCAAACATCTTGATGTTGATTTACTACATTTATTCTTGAAGCTAGATCTTACTTGTTTGCCAAGTTGACATGCAGAACATACATGATTTTTTTCAATTCACAAGACAATCAAAATTGTACAAGTAGCTATTTAACAAGCAATTGTAACCTAATTGCACATCTGCACAACACCACTGGACTATTGTCTTCGCCTAACAACGCGAAGAACCTAAATACATACGGGTCAAGATTATGTCGCAGTCTTGATAGGTAAGAATACAACTTGATCGTTGGGAAGGTACAACGACCCACTTCTCTGTTAAAAACCAATCACACCACATGATGAGGTACTCAAGATTTCAACAACCTCGTTGAAGATTGATTTGACATTCAACGACAAACTAACATTGAAGCAAGTTATTTAACAATCCCAATAATGCAACAGCACAACAAGCCACGATCCATCAAAGAATTTCACATTCTTCAAGATGATGTTGGTTCATAAGGGTATTGTAGCCATGGATGTTTTAAAGCTTCTGATGCAGAAGGCCGTTTCTTCGGGTTTATTTCAAGAAGGTGAATGACAAAGTCGATGAATCCTTGGGTCTCCCATCGGCAACCGATGTCTTAAGGATTGATTTTTTTGGTATCAAACATTCCAGTCTGTCGGTGCCCTGAGGAAGATAGAAGAGTTGCGATTATGAAAATAGAACAGCAGCATAAAGATAGTTCATGCATTTAATCATCTAGTGAAAAATCAATTTCGAGCCCTTGGAAACTTAAAATAGAAATATTTCTCCATTTAGATTCTCTGATAATTTTCCTTCTCAGTGGCCCCAAAAATAAAACACCATTCGAATACCCGATAATATCATGACCGTGAAGACAACCTGTAGATCAAGGTCTACTAGTTCATATGATGGGTCAGCAGCTCATAATTTCACCAAATGGTATTCATTTTGGAAAACAAAATAATACAAGATAGTGAATAAATGGCCAGAGGTGAAGAAAAATGTAAAACCCCTCAAAAATAATTTCAAAAATACCTTCATTTGCTTCAATAATTATACAATCCTGTAAAAGTGGGAGTGGACCATTTTTTAGTACATTCACGGAGGGGGTGATGAAAGAGGGATTATTGGATCCCTGGACCTTTCCTCAATTGAGGAGAGTGATGCCAGTAGACCACTGGCTCTGCAGTGCAAGTGGTCCAATTTTATTGAATCAAGTAATACTGAAAATGTCTTCATACCACCACACATCCATCATCGACATATAACCATAATTATTGTGAGAGGGTTGAACTTTAAAATAGAAAACAGATTACATAAATACAGACTAACATGGATACCTGGTTCCTTTCATAAAGCATATGTTTTTTAGTGAAATATTTGCCTGTATCTTTTCCTTTCGCAAGCATCTCGTGGTCAATTGGCCCAATAATTCCAATTACACGACCAAGTAAAGTGGCAGGAGAATCATTCTGAAAGAGCACCTGCATGATGACAACTTTTATATTAATTTTGGACTTCCAAACAGACTACTGAAACATTTCTGGCAACAAGATACTTGAGGAAGACCATTAAATGGAAACATGTCACTGGTATTGAGGATTTCGATGCATGAACGGAACTTAGATTGTAAATCTTCTGCTCAACTAAAAGGTAAATGAAAGATAATTGTAAGAGAACATTCACACAGAAGCAAAGAGTATCTTCTGCATTTGACCTCCCAACAACAGATGCCGGCATCAAAAATTTTTGCTATTTTGTATGGTGAGAATTTTTAGAATGTAGAGAAACTACTATCTGCACCATTAATTATTATAACAACCTGTAATCCATGGGAAGGTTGGGAAAAAAAATCTAGATCTAAAACTAAGCTTTAAGAATTAACAGGATTCATAATTTCTAAACTAGAATTACGATGGAAAGAAAGCTCTAACATAAAAAATAAAACTAATAAAAAATTTGATAAGAGATGAACAAGTGAACATAGAGGATGACATACATTTCCGAAGCAAAGTTCAGCCAAGATGCAACCAAGAGACCAAATATCAATCTTTTTATCATAAGGAAGTCCCAAAATAACCTATGGTGCACGGTTGATAAAACTTAAAATTAATAATTTATTATATGTTAAAACCTATATTTTAAAATTTTATTTTAAAATTTAAGTTTCATTAAAATTATAAAATTATGTTATTTTAGTATTGTGTGTTTATATTTAAATGTCTTACTAAATATGTTTTATTTTCAGGTTTTCTACGTGTTGGTAAAATAATGATAACTCAAGCTAGAAAATTCAAATGGAGGTGATAAAAACATTTTTGAAATTCTTGAGAAATTATCTAGAACTTTGCAGAAGACATGATTGCCTAAAAAGTTGGTTAAGATGATCAAATTGTGAAAATATCAAAAGGAGGACAAATTTATTTTCACCATGACCAGCATATAGTAAAAAAATCATAACTATTTCAATATTTAACCAAATGAGGTGAACTAAGTGGCCAAATTCATCTACAGACAATTCCCCACATGTTTGCTGTTTTGAGCTGAGTCAAATTCTGTGATTAAAGTCGTGGAACAAAGCATTGAAAGAAGGGACATGGAATTGAAGTTGGAAGAGAAAAAGACTACTATTACAACTACATGACATTAATAATATTTTTGACCCTTTCTCTCATTTGGCCAATAAAAAGAGACCTTGTGCTAGCTTAAGAATCATTCTATCTCATTGTAAAATATAGTGTGAGTGTGTATTAAAGTTTTAAGTTCCAATATATTTTTGATTTTCCAAATTATGAGTGATGTTTTTAGTGTTGATCAAAAGTAAGTTCATGGAAAGCTAAATCTATTATGTCAAGGTGAAGAGGATGAATTCTTGGTGAAGTAAGATTGTTTATATTTTGTATATTCTTTCTTTATTTCTTTTCATTTTGCTAATTTCTTTTTATTGTAGGTATAAAAATGAATTATTTGTTGTTATCAATTTACATCAAATGCTTGATACCATTGAAGTGGTTATCTTGATTTGTTGTTTAATTTTGATACAATAAATATTTCATCAATTATTATTGTTATATTATATATATATATATATATTTATATAATTATATCATATATTTCATTTAGACGATAGCGTGGCTCTGCCGGTTGTTCTAAATGAAATATTATGATATCTAACAATCTAACATTTACTTTATCGCAACTAACTTTTACTTTCCGCATCTAACATTTACTTTATCGCAACTAACTTTTACTTTCCGCATCTAACATTTACTTTATCGCAACTAACTTTTACTTTTCCGCAACTAACTTATTAAATCATATATTTCATTTAGGCAATAGCGTGGCTCTGCCGGTTGTTCTAAATGAAATATAATGATTTAATTTAACATTTATTTTATGCAGTTATATATTTATATAGTTATATATATAATCATAGGTACCATATATAAAATATCGGTGAATTCGGTATTTTCTATAGTGGGAACTATATTATATTAGGTGTGTGTTTAAATATTTAATTTTCTTGGAACCATTATTTATGGTGGTTTCCTTTGTTTTACTTTTAGTTAAACAATATTGCATAAACCAAGAATAAATCCTCGAGCCTTGACAAAATTTATAATTTGTAAACTTCGTTCTTGCATTTGGTAATCTATAAATTAATAAATTTAAACTTAAAATAACCTCTCTGTGGATCGATCTCGTACTTACGAAATATATTACTTGCAGACAACCTACACTTGGGTGAATTATAATTTAAGTAGTAGCAAGTTTTTGGCGCCGTTGCCGGGGAGGTATAAATTAAGTTTATATTTGTTAATTATGTTTTATTTATAAGTGTTTTGTTTTTTTTTTGTATGAGTATTTGGAGTCGAAAAAAAAGTGGTAGACTTATTCGAGTATCTGAAAATAATTTAAACATGGATGATAATTCAAATAATCAAGATAATGATAACAATAATAACAATAATAATAATAATAATCAAGAACATGATCAATTAAGAACACTTAGGCACCATATGAACCCTATTAGAACTAGTGCCCCATCTTGTTTAGTTTTTCCTCCTGATGCATCTAATTTCAACTTTAAACCTCAAATTATTCAACTTTTACCAAATTTTCATGGCTTAGATTCTGAAAATCCATATTTACATCTAAGAGAATTTGAGGAAGTTTGTAACACTTATAATGATCAAAATTGTAGCATGGATATAGTTCGATTAAAGCTTTTCCCTTTTTCTTTAAAAGATAAAGCTAAAACATGGCTACAAAATTTGAGATCAAGTTCAATAAGATCATGGGAAGAAATGCAACAACAATTTCTCAAAAAGTTTTTTCCTTCCCATAGAACAAACTCTTTTAAAAGACAAATTACTACTTTTTCTCAAAAACAAGGAGAAACATTTTATCAATGTTGGGATAGATATAAAGAATTACTTAATACATGCCCACATCATGGTTTTGAAACATGGAGAATAGTTTCTCACTTTTATGAAGGTCTAATACCTAAAGATAGGCAAATGATAGAATTCATGTGTAATGGAACTTTTGAAGATAAAAACCCAAATGAAGCTATGGAGTATTTGGATTCATTAGCAGAAAATGCTCAAAATTGGGATAATATAGACACAATAGAACCACCAACAACTAAAATCAATAATTCAACAAATGGGGGTGGTATTTATAATCTTAAAGATGATATAGATATTCAAGCTAAACTTGCATCTTTAGCAAGAAAAATTGAGTCATTAGAAATGAAAAAGAGTGGTCAATTAAAAAGTATTCAAGAAAATGTTTGTCATATATGTGATACACATGATCATGCTACAAAAGATTGTCCAACATTACATTCATTTAAAGAATGTCTACTGAAGTGGTATTGTAGAAGATGTGTTGGTTCAAGTTGATAAATTCATATATCCTGTAGATTTTATTGTTTTGGATACACAACCAATAGAAGTACATAATGAAATTTCAGTAATATTGGGACGACCGTTTCTAGCAACTTCAAATGCTTTAATTAATTGTCGAAATGGAATAATGAAATTGTCTTTTGGAAATATGACTCTAGAACTTAATGTGTTGATGATCGGATTGAGTTTAGAAGGGGGGTTGAATAAACTCAACGGCAAACTTAATCAATTTTTCAGAATGATGTGCTAGAGTCCTGTTAGAGATACTAGCAGATTCTTGTTCAAGTTTAAAGACCAGCAGATCACAAGATAATGTGCGGAAACGATCTGTTGGTTAGTGGGTGAAAAATAGTGAAACAGAAAAGCAGTAGATGGCACAAGGTTTGTTTCTGGAAGTTCGAAAATGAATCTTCTACGTCTCCCCTTCTTCTGTTTCCAGAAGGTATCACTAAAAGACTTTGGTGAATACAGTACAACAATTGTACACATCCACTTCAACAGGACTTACCCTTCGCTTACTGAAAATCTTAGTTTTACAACTCAAATACTTGAAAGATCTTAAGTTCTGGAAAGAACTCTTTTCCAGTTACAAATTCTTCTATTAATGAAGTGAATAGCTTAAGAAGAGATAAAGAAAATAGCTAGCACAAAATGATCTCAAATGATCAAGTGTATGCAATGAAGCGTGTGCTGCTTTTTCAGTGTTGAGCTTTTGAGATAACTGAGAGTTCTAGCGATGCTCGAATGATATTCTTTGATTGAGATTCTTTCACTACTTATTTCTTGAAAAGTGCTCCGTCTTCATATATAGGCTTAAACCAACGTTAAAATCTGAACGGCTCTTTTGACTTTTCAGTGATTCAGCTTTATTGCTGAAAATGGACCCTGCAAAATACATTATAGCAATCAGTCTCAGTTCATACCAAAAATGGTAAGCCGTCTTAAATGTTCCCGTACAACATTTAATGGCATTAAATGAAGCAATAAATGCTAGTATTACGTTAATAGATTAACGGTAATATTTAAAGACTTGAGATACGCAACAATCTGCTAGTGTCTATTTCGGGTTTTTGGTTTTAGCTAAGAAGCCATTTGTTAATTAGATTAAGCAGTACTTGATAAGTGCTGCTACTGGTTTTAGCGCGGTACAAGTGCTTCTGGTTTTCTGCTTATTTACATCTACTAGTTTTGTACTAGCATCTCCACAACAAAATTAAGTCTAACAATTTCCTCCTTTGTGGTGATGCCAAAACCTAGATGTCCCTTAGAACGTTAGTAGAATTGAGAAAACAGATTACGAAGCAATTAGTATCCAGAAAATCAAGAAAAAACAATAAAATTAGTTTGTTCCAATATCTCTAAAAATAGCTTTATCTGGACTTTGATCCCTTCCAGAAGAATGAGGTCTGCTGCTACTCGCTCCAGTTCTATCTTCAGCAGTTCTATCTTGTTCCCTCTTTTTGGCATCATCGGCAATGACCCTGGCAATTAAGTCATCCATTCTCCCAGATAAGTATGTGGATGCCATAAAAAATATTCCCCCTCAATTAATGCAGTAATAAAGGATATTAAAAACCAAACGACTCTTGGCAAACTTTCAATCTGAACCATTGAAAATGAACAGTCGCAAGGATCTTTATCTCCTTTGAATACCACTATAAATACCTGCACAAGTTAAACAAGGTTAAGCGTACATAAGATCAAATGAAAACTAATGTGAATGAAGAAGCAGAATCTGATCCAGAAGTCGAAGCAAGAATGTTCAGAAGACAACTTGCTGCGTTTTCTAATAAGACGTATGAAGATATCGTTCTTTATATAATGATGCTTGGATCAAACTCCTGGAGTTGTAATGTGAACAATCAAAGAGATTGTTTTCTCTTATTAGGATTGGGATGCAGCATCATTTCCTTCCATAAGCATTCTAATGCAATAAGAGAGTGCTGGTGGATCGATGATACTGAAAAGCTTAGTAGGATAATCTGTGTAATCATTCTGCTGATATTTTCAATTGTACCCCTGTAATGTAATGCATCTGATTATATGAATAAAAGATTTTGTTTTTCCATACCTCTTGTGATGTTCTCATTTCTGAATATTTCTACTGGATTAGAATAAAGAAACGGAAGACACGTGAAAACAGAAGATAATAAACAGTAGTTATGATAAATCAATTAATCCAAGAACATTACGAAAATACAAAAATTTATTCTCAGGAAGTGGTTTGGTAAAAATGTCTGCGGCTTGCTGATCAGTAGGAATGTATTCCAGACGAATATTCTTCTTTTGCACATGAACTCTAACGAAATGATGTCTGATATCAACGTGCTTCGTTCTGGAATGGAGTACTGGATTATGCGATATAGCAATTGCACTGGTATTGTCACAAAATATGGGTGATTCAGAAGCTTGAACTCCATAGTCTTTAAGTTGTTGTTGTATCCAAAGCATTTGAAAACAACAGCTTCCAGCAGCAAGATACTCTGCTTCTGCAGTAGACGTGGCTATGGAAGTCTGCTTTTTGCTAAACCAGGAGATCAACCTATCACCAAGAAATTGACAAAAACCACTTGTGCTTTTCCTATCCAGTTTACATCCTGCATAATCAGCATCTGAGTATCCAATAAGATTAAACGATGAGTCCTTGGGATACCAGAGGCCTACATTTTGAGTACCCTTCAAATATTTTAAAAATCTTTTACCAGCAATGAAATGTGATTGTTTAGGATTTGATTGAAATCTAGCACATATGCAAACAGCAAACATAATATCGGGTCTACTGGTAGTAAGATATAACAATGAGCCAATAAGACCACGATAGTGAGTTACCTCTACTGGAGTGCCCCTTTCATCTTTATCAAGTTTGGTAGACGAGCTCATAGGACTGGAAGCAGCAGAGCATGCTTCCATCCCAAAATTTTTCAGTAGTTCCTTTGTATACTTAGCTTGATTGATGAAGATTCCAGTATCAAGTTGCTTGATTTGAAGTCCTAGGAAAAATGTTAATTCTCCCATCATGCCCATCTCGAACTGTTCCTGCATTAACTTGGCAAACTGGAGGCTGTTCAACATAGACTTCCTCTTGTAGTAGACCATTGAGGAACACACTTTTCACATCCATCTGATACACTTTGAAATTTCTAAAAGCAGCAAAGACTAAAAATATTCTGATAGCTTCGAGCCTAGCTACTGGTGCAAAGGTTTCATCATAGTCTATTCCTTCTTCTTGTCTGAATCCTTGTGCAACCAGTCTTGTTTTGTTTCTGACACCTGTTCCTTCTTCATTTAGTTTGTTTCTAAATACCCACCGGGTTCCAATGACAGCTTGGTGAGATGGTCTAGGTACTAGAAATCAAACTTTATTCCTCTCAAATTGATTCAGCTCTTCTTGCATAGCTTCTATCCAGTTGGGATCCAGAAGAGCTTCTTCAATCTTTTTTGGTTCATCTTGAGAAATAAAAGCAGCATGCATGTATTCATTCATCATCTGTCTTCTGGTCCTTAGCGGAGCTGTTGGATTTCCAATCACCAAAGATGGAGGATGAGAGTTTTTCTCCAAATAAAAGGATTAAGATTATCTTTATGTAAAGCAGTAGATTGTTCTGGAATGTCAGCTGCTGGTTCTGGAATGCCAACTGCTAGTTTTTCCATATGAATGTTTGGTTCTGGATTTTGAATGTCCTTGACACTTGCTTCTGCATCATCTTCACTGTCTAGTTCCAGATGAACCCTGTCTAACTTGTTACTTAGATTAGATATGTTAGTAATCTCGGGAGCACTGCTGTCTTCATCAAAGACAACATGAATAGATTCTTCAACATTGAGTGTTTTATTATTGAAAATTCTAAATGCCTTACTCACTGCTGAATATCCAAGAAATAATCCTGCGTCAGATTTTGAATCGAATGCAGCTAAATGATTTTTACCATTATTATGAACAAAGCATCTACAACCAAAACATGAAAGTAAGATACATTCGGTTTACTCCCTTTCCAGATTTCATAAGGAGTCTGATTATTCCTCTTGTTGATCATTGTTCTGTTTTGTGTGTAGCAAGCAGTATTAATAGCTTCTGCCCAGAAGCGCTGAGAAATGTCTGCATCTGCTAGCATTGTTCTAGCAGCTTCTTTAAGTGTTCTGTTTCTCCTCTCAGCTACTCCATTTTGTTGAGGCGTCCTGACAGCTGAATATTCATGATGAATGCCCTGCTCATCTAGATAAACCTCAAGAGTCTTGTTAGTAAATTCAGTACCTCGATCACTTCTGATTCTAATGACAGAAACTGATTTTTCATTTTGAATCTTTTTCAAAAGTTTGATCAGGAGGCTACTGGTTTGATCTTTTCCAACAAGAAAGATTACCCAAGTAAATCTAGAAAAATCATCAACAACAACAATGGTGTACCTCATTCCCCCTAAGCTCATGATAGGGATTGGACCAAATAAGTCCATATGCAATAATTCTAAACACCTTGAGGATGATTTGCTGCCTTTATTTTTGAAACTAGATCTTACTTGCTTACCAAGTTGACATGCAGAACATACATGATTCTTAACAAAATTTATGTCTGGCAATCCATCGACTAAGTTCTGGTTTTTGAGATTGTTGATAGACTTGAAATTCAGATGATTCAATCTCTTGTGCCACAGCCAGTGTTTATCACTTAGAGCTGCAACTAAACATTTAGGAGCAGTGATATGATCTATGTTCCATGAAATTTTGTAGGTGTTGCCTTTTCTAACTCCGGTTAAAACAGTAGAGTCACCAGCATTTTTAACTGTGCAAGTGTGCTTCTGGAATGCTACTGAAAATCCATTATCATATAATTGACTAATACTGATCAAATTATAACAAAGATTTTCAACTAAGAGCACATCCTTAATACTGATGTTACCATGGATAATCTTACCCTTACCCACGGTTTTACCTTTTGAGTTGTCCCCAAAGGTTATCTATGGTCCAGCACAACTCACTATTTCTGATAGTAGACTCTTTTGTCCAGTCATATGTCTGGAACATCCACTGTCCAAATACCATGTTGAGTTACTGATCTTGGTTTTCTTCACTTGTACCTACAAACACAAATTTCAGTATCTGGTACCCAATCTATTTGGGTCCAAGTCTTATTAGTCCTTTTGGAACCCACATTTGTACAATTTTTGTACTTCGGGTATCCATGGAGGTGTGTGCAACATAGAGTCTGTTATTTCTAACATTATGCATCTTAGTATGTTGTTCTTCCCTTCTGTTTCTGTTGTCTGGCCTGTATCTCTTCTGAACAAGTCTAGAATTGTAGTACTGGTAGTTTTTAACCTTTATAGGAGGTTGTCTTCCTGAGTTGAATCCTCTACTGGATCCAGAACTCTTGTCAACTCTTTCCTTAGGTTCAACATAACCCATACCATAATGCATCCTTCTGCTCATCTGATTTACATTCCTTTCAATTTAAGCAGTAGGTACTTCTGGTTTCTGTACCACACTGGATTTCACAAAATGAATGTACTTTCCTTTGCACATATCCAGTTTTGGCTTAGTATTCGTTTCAGAAGTGCCTTCATCATTAAAAAATCCGAGACCACTTCTGTCTCCAGATTGTTTTTGTAACTCTTGCATCTTTTCGAGTGAAATAGAGGACTTATTCCAAGCATTCACGAGTAGCGATAACTTCTGGTTTTCAGAAAGCATCGTGTGGTAATCTGCTTTTACACTTTCATTCTCAGTTTTTAATTTACTCATCTCAACTTGTAAATCATTACAGCTGTCTACTTGCAAGCAAGTTAACTTACTGTTCTGATTTCTTAACTTCTGATTTTCAATCTTAACTTCCTCGTGTAATGCCCGAATTTTGAAATATTGTGGCATTAGTTTGATGGTTTATGACTTTACGTTATGGTATAAATGGTAATGAATGTAATAGAATGGAATAGATAACTGATGGGTAGAATCAAAGGTTGAATTTGAGCTAAATAGGTGATGGAAGTGCAGAAACGGTATGAAAAATGTGGCAGTAGTTGTGTTTTTTAGCATAATGTTTTGTATATTGTTCCAATTGATGTGAGGCCACTTTCATTAGAAAGATATGACATAAGGCTATAACTTTCTTATTTTGAGTTTTGTTCAAATAATTAGGGAAGACGAGCCAAAAGCGCCTCGAAGTGTGTCGTGCGTATCGTTGTTCCTACAATGACACATGTTGGGAGATTTAGCATAACGTTTTACTCAGACCTCGAAATGATCTGAAGTTTGGAGAGGTTCACGAAAAGACAGAGCTACAGCTTTGTAGTTTACCACATTCGCAAATTCTGAATCTAAAATTACCTTTTGGGCAGAATACGGCGCGCCCCTGTACCAGATCCCTCGCGATGGCGCGCCCGGTGCTGATATTTTTGTTTTTGGGCAGTATGGTCCGCGCCCCTGCGCCAAATCACGCGCCATGGCGCCCTGCACTTGTAAAAAAAACGTGTTTTGAGGTTTGGATGGTATATATTTGATTGGGGAATAATTTTTGTATCATTTTCTCTTCTCTTTTTCCTACTCCATCGGTTTAGAGCTAGGGTTCTTCATTTTTCCTTTCATCTTCTAATTTCTTCTTCAATCTATGGGAGATTTGTTCAAGGAAATTATGAAATGAAGTTAGATTTGTGATCCTCTCTCCAAGATCTTCAAGATGGTGTAAGTATGTTATATTTTTATTCAAGTTTGGAAATGGGATGAAGTTTAGAATTGATATTTGTGTTGATATTTGAGATGTTGGAGATGTTGAAATTGTGTTGGTTTGAATTTAAAATGGAATTGAAGCCAATGGCAAAGTATAGGAGCTAATTTCTTTAGCACGCAAGCTATGTGTTTGATGAAATGATTCAATGAATGTTTTTATGGCATATTAAGGTTAAGAAATTTACGGATCTTGATTCAAAGCAGTATTGAACTAATTATGAATTTTGAACAGAAATTACTCTGTTTTGATAGATGATCAAAGTCCTTGAGTTATAGTAGAATTCAAAGGTTCAAGACTTCTCATCTACACATTTCGATCTTCTTTTGGTAATATTTGAAAGGTATGTTACGGTCGATAACATACGAGGTAAAAGTATCATTTTTATTTTAAATTGAAAACTCTATGGCTTGATGAACTATTGGTGATTTGATGATGATTGTTGTATTGAGATGAGTTGATTATGATATCGAGATGATGATATTGATTTGCATCATGACATTGCATATTGAGCCACTTGTTGATTCAGATTTGATATGGCGGAGGTCGCCTTGATATATTGATTTGTTGGACGTATGGGGCTATAGTTGAGTTGGCATAGTGTATGCGGAGGTCGCTGCTATGGCCTGAACACTCTCTATAGGCGCACCATAGTCCTGGGATTGTAGAACACATCACCTCACCCCGAGTGGATGAGTCGGTGGATGTTGCTGGGTGATTCTATTCCCTTGGTACCCTATGATCAGATGATTTACTTGATCTTGAGATTTATTGATAGCCCACAGCTTCTGATCATGCATTGCATTATATTGCATCTTTATGAATTTATATGAAATATTTGAAAATTTAACTCTCATTTGTGATTGATTGTATCATACTGGGTTTATACTCACCGGCATGTCCGGTACCTCTTGTTTTCATGTGCTTGACGGTAGGTGAGGCGAGGCTTGGGATGCCAGAGTCCAGCTCCAGGCGAGGAGATACGAGTTATAGTGGGATTCTCGGGTCATAGGAGCTATGTGATGGTGTTTGGATTTCTTTGGTTCACTACTTTATGTTGGCATGTTGAAAATTTATATTTCAAACATTTGAGACAATTAAATTATTTTGACGATGTTTATGTAAGTTTGTGAACAAAAAATTATGTATTTTACTCAATCATTTGGTGTGTGACAATTATAATTATTAGTATTAGATATCGGACCCAGGGCCCCACATTAGGTGGTATCAGAGCGTAAGATATTTGGGAAAGGATAGATCGAGTCAGTTCGAATTGCTTGATCACGTGATATATTTGTTAGCATTTTCATTGTGCCATAATGTGAAATACATGATTTAAATTGAGAAATTATATTGTTGAGCTTTATTCGAGATTTTTGAGATTGCTGAGTCTCGAGAGCTAGAGATGATTGATACAAGATTGAGATGATTGTGATTTTGTTATTTTATCTGTGGTTGATCTATTGTGTATCAGACATGGCTACTCAAGGTAGAGGTCGTGGTAAACATAGACAAAACGTACTAGTGGCACAAGATCAGGGCAGTGCTACTCATACTCAGATGGATATAACTCCGACTCCGATGGAGATACTGTTAGCTAGATTTCAGACTTTGCACCCACCGATGTTGAAGGGTACAGAGAATGCATTAGAGTGTGAGAACTGGTTGGAGAATATGGATCAATTATTTGAATCTCTTGAGTATCCAGATGATCGTAGAATTAAATTAGTTGTTCATCAGTTATTATATGTTGCTAAGAGTTGGTGGATCATGACTAAGAAAGCTTTAGAGGGTCGAGGTACGATTGTTACCTGGGATATTTTTAAATCTGAATTTTATCAACGTTTCTTTCTTACCTCTTATAGGAAAGATAGGGGAGCCGAGTTTACAAATTTAAAGCAGGGAAATCTGAATATTGAGGACTATGTTGCTAAGTTCTCGAATTTACTGAGATTTGCTTCTCATGTAGCATCCGATGAAGAAGGTAAGACTTATCACTTCATAAATGGTCTTAATCCTGATATCTTTACCCTAGTTAATACCGGAAGGCCTAACACTTTTACTGAGGCTCTTGATAGAGCAAAGGGAGCTGAAACTGGGATCATTAGACAGAGAGGTACTCAGTATTCGCAACGACCCCAACAGCCACAGTTCCGACAGCAGTTCAGACAGGGTAATACTGGCAGTAACAGTGGCAACATAAGAGAGCAGTTCAAGGCTAGAGGGAAGCAATTTAAGAGGCATGGCAGTAATTTTTCGAGTTCTAGTGGATCAAGACAATCTGGTTCAGTTCAGAGCACTGGTTATTCAGGTCCGAATTGTGGTCAGTGTGGTGGTAGACATTATACCGATCAGTGTAGAAGAGTATCGGGAGCTTGCCACTTGTGTAACCAGGTAGGACACTATGCTCGAGTGTGTCCAAACCGTGGCAGTGATATATCTCAGAGTGGGAGATCCTCGAGACAGACACCTCACCAGAATCGCCAGAACCCTATTGTTCATTCCTATCAGCAGTCAAACCGATCAGATCAGAACAAACAGAGTGGTAGCCACAGGGTAGGACAGCCACCTAGACAACAGGGTCGAGTTTTTGCACTCACGGAGGATGAGGCACATAATGCTCCAGATAATGTCATTGCAGGTAATTGTTTTCTCTCAGGTTATCCTGCTTATGTTTTGATGGATACTGGTGCATCACATACTTTCATAGCTGAGCACTTTGTCTCATTGCATTCACTGCATTCTATGTCATTATCATCTACATTATCTATTTCTACTCCACTGGGCAAAGTGATGAGGTCAGCAGAAATTATAAGTGGTTGTGAATTTCGTTATGAGGATAATGTCATTGAGCTTGATTGTATTGTGTTGGAGATGTCTGATTTTGACTGCATACTTGGTATTGACATGTTGAAAAGATACAGGGCTACTGTAGACTGTTTTCAGAAGATTGTTAAGTTTAGGCCTGGTATGACAGATCACTGGACATTCTATGGTAAGGGTTCTCGAGCTAAGATTCCTTTGATATCTGTTTTGTCCATGACTCGTTTGTTGCAGAAAGGAGCAGAATGTTTCTTGGTTTATGCAATTGATATTTCAAGGTCAGTACCTAAATTGGCAGATATTCCAATTGTTAGTGAATTTTCAGATGTATTTCCAGATGAAATTCCAGGATTTCCTCCAGTTCGAGAGGTTGAGTTCAACATTGAGTTGATGCCAGGTACACAGCCTATTTCTAGAGCTCCTTATAGGATGGCGCCAATTGAACTGAAGGAACTAAAGGAACAACTTGAGGATCTATTGGCTAAAGGATATATAAGACCAAGTGTTTCACCTTGGGGTGCTCCGGTTTTATTCGTAAAGAAGAAAGATGGGTCTATGAGGCTTTGTGTTGATTATAGACAGTTGAATAAAGCCACAGTAAAGAATAAGTATCCTTTGCCAAGGATTGATGATCTCTTTGACCAGTTGCAGGGTTCTTCAGTATATTCTAAGATTGATTTAAGATCCGGATATCATCAGTTAAGAGTCAGAGAGATTGATGTGCCTAAGACTGCTTTTCGTACCAGGTATGGGCATTTTGAATTTTTGGTTTTGCCTTTTGGGTTGACCAATGCACCTGCGGTATTTATGGATTTGATGAACCGTGTTTTTCAACGGTATATAGATCAATTTGTTGTGATCTTCATTGATGATATTCTTATTTATTCAAAATCTGAAATTTAGCATGTCGAGCACTTGAGGGCTGTTTTGCAGATTTTGAGAACTGAAAAGTTGTATGCTAAATTATCCAAATGCGAGTTTTGGTTGGATAGAGTGGTTTTTCTTGGACATGTGATTTCAAGTGCAGGTATATCAGTTGATCCAAGTAAAGTTAAGGCAATCATCAATTGGTCTAGACCGACATCAGTTCCTGAGGTACGTAGTTTTATGGGTTTGGCAGGCTATTATCCCAGATTTATTGAAGGATTCTCACAGATTGCGAGGCCAATTACCCAGCTGACACAAAAGAATGCACCATTTATTCGGTCACAAGCATGTGAGGATAGTTTTGTTGAACTTAAGAAAAGATTGACTAGTGCTCCAGTTCTGACTATTCCATCAGGTGTAGGAGGATTTACAGTGCACACTGATGCTTCACATCAAGGACTGGGTTGTGTATTAATGCAGCATGAACGTGTTGTTGCCTATGCTTCACGACAGTTGAAGCCACATGAGTCTAGATACCCAGTGCATGACTTGGAACTAGCAGCAGTGGTTTTTGCCTTAAAGATTTGGCGTCACTACTTGTATGGGGAGACATTTGAAATATTCACTGATCATAAGAGTTTGAAATACCTCTTTTCACAAGCTGAGCTGAACATGAGACAGAGACGTTGGCTAGATTTGTTGAAAGACTATGATTGCGAAATAAAATATTATCCAGGCAAGTCTAATGCAGCAGCCGATGCTTTGAGCAGAAAAGTATGTAATATGTCTTTGATCACTAGCAGTGTATCTGATCTAGTAGAAGAATGTTGTCTTTCTGGTTTGGATTTTGTGGTAGATACTCAACCTGTAAGAGTATTTATGATTCAGGCAGAACCCGAGTTGTTTGTTAAAATTAAAGAGGCCCAAAGGTTAGATCAAAGCATTCAGAAATCAGTTGAACTCGTCAGATCAGGACATCGATCAGAATTTCAGGTCAATAATGAGGGTATTTTGTTTGTGAATGATCGTATTGTAGTTCCTAATATTTCAGAGTTGAGGATGCAGATTTTGCATGATGCTCATTGCAGTAAATTCAGTGTACACCCTGGAAGTAAAAAGATGTACAATGATTTGAAGAAACAATTTTGGTGGAAAAGAATGAAATCTGACATAGTAGAATTTGTATCTCGTTGTTTGAATTGTCAACAAGTGAAAGCAGAAAGAAAGCGACCAGGAGGTCTTTTGCNGATGGACAGTCAGAACGTACTATTCAGACATTAGAGGATATGTTGAGAGCTGTAGTGATGGATTTTGGTATTGGTTGGCAGGATTCGTTACCACTTGTCGAGTTTTCTTATAACAACAGTTATCAAGTGAGCATTGAAATGTCACCATTTGAAGCACTATATTGCAGGAAATGTAGATCTCCTCTGTATTGGGACGATTTATCTGAAGCACCAATTGTAGGACCTGATATGATAAGAGATATGACAGAGAAGGTGAAATTGATTCAGAGTCGTATGCGAGCTGCTCTGGATAGACAGGCTAAGTATGCGAACATCAGGAGACGACCGTTGATTTTTGAGAAAGGTGACAGATTTTTTCTGAAAATATCTCCTTTCCGTGGTACAGTTAAATTTGGAAAGAAGGGTAAATTATCACCGAGATTCATAGGTCCGTATGAGAATGTGGAACGTGTTGGTGATTTGGCTTATAGATTAGCTCTTCCTCCTGCGTTATCAGGTGTTCATGATATTTTTCATGTGTCCATGTTGATGAAATATCATCCAGATCCTTCTCATGTACTTCCACCCGATGAAGTTGAGTTAGATCAGAATTTAAGCTACATTGAGAGACCGATTAAAATTCTAGATAGAAAAGATAAGCAACTCAGAAATAAATTGATACCGTTGATTAAAGTACAGTGGAACAGACATGGTGTCGAAGAGGCAACTTGGGAATTAGAAGATAAAATGAGACATAAATATCCAGAGTTATTCCAATGAAGTACGCTTCTATTCTCGATTTTTATTTATAGTATTGATTATTACATGTTATATTTGAAAGAGATGATTGATTTTGATGACGAAATCTATTTTTAGAGAAGAGTAATTGTAATGCCCGAATTTTGAAATATTGTGGCATTAGTTGTGATGGTTTATGACTTTATGTTATGGTATAAATGGTAATGAATGTTATAGAATGGAATAGATAATTGATGGGTAGAATCAAAGGTTGAATTTGAGCTAAATAGGTGATGGAAGTGCAGAAACGGTATGAAAAATGTGGCAGTAGTTGTGGTTTTTAGCATAATGTTTTGTATATTGATCCAATTGATGTGAGGC
>NC_133320.1:10578002-10578748 GCF_012295235.1 Primulina huaijiensis
AAATTTACGGATCTTGATTCAAAGCAGTATTGAACTAATTATGAATTTTGAACAGAAATTACTCTGTTTTGATAGATGATCAAAGTCCTTGAGTTATAGTAGAATTCAAAGGTTCAAGACTTCTCACCTACACATTTCGATCTTCTTTTGGTAATATTTGAAAGGTAGGTTACGGTCGATAACATACGAGGTAAAAGTATCATTTTTATTTTAAATTGAAAACTCTATGGCTTGATGAACTATTGGTGATTTGATGATGATTGTTGTATTGAGATGAGTTGATTATGATATCGAGATGATGATATTGATTTGCATCATGACATTGCATATTGAGCCACTTGTTGATTCAGATTTGATATGACGGAGGTCGCCTTGATATATTGATATGTTGGACGTATGGGGCTATAGTTGAGTTGGCATAGTGTATGCGGAGGTCGCTACTATGGCCTGAACACTCTCTATAGGCGCACCATAGTCCTGGGATTGTAGAACACAGCACCCCACCCCGAGGGGATGAGTCGGTGGATGTTTCTGGGTGATTCTATTCCCTTGGGTACCCTATGATCAGATGATTCACTTGATCTTGAGATTTATTGATAGCCCACAGCTTCTGATCATGCATTGCATTATATTGCATCTTTATGAATTTATATGAAATATTTGAAAATTTAACTCTCATTTGTGATTGATTGTATCATACCGGGTGTATACTCACCGGCATGTCCGGTACCTCTTGTTTTCATGTG
>NC_133320.1:10578848-10613692 GCF_012295235.1 Primulina huaijiensis
TGACTTCTCGGTATTTGGCTCTTCATTTGATCACTGTTTACATAATATTTTCCTCGTTTTGCAGAGATGTCAAGAAAAGAACTTAGTTCTTAATTGGGAGAAGTGTCATTTTATGGTCCAAGAGGTTATTGTACTTGGACATAAAGTGTCTTCTAAGGGATTAGAGGTAGACAGAGCCAAAGTGGTTGCAATTGAAAAGCTTCCACCACCAAAGAACATCAAAGGGATAAGGAGTTTCTTAGGACACGCCGGGTTTTATCGTAGATTTATCAAACATTTTTGTAATTTGCTTGAAAAAGAATCCACTTTTATTTTTGATGATGATTGTCTGCAGGAATTTGAGAAGATCAAGAAAGCATTGGTGACAACACCAATCATGAGAGTGCCAAATTGGAATGTACCCTTCGAGCTGATGTGTGATGCTAGTGATTATGCAGTAGGTGTGGTGTTGGACCAAAGGCGTGATAAATTTTTTAGATCAATCTACTATGCAAGTCGAACCATGGATGCTGCACAACAAAATTGCATAACTACTGAAAAGGAGATGCTTGCAGTAGTGTTTTCATTTGACAAATTTAGACCCTACCTAGTTGGAACAAAGGTAATTGTTTTCACTGCCCATGCAGCTATTCGATACAAATTTGCCAAGAAGGATGCAAAACCACGCTTGATAAGGTGGATTTTATTGCTCCAAGAGTTTGATCTTGAAGTGAAGGATAGGAAGGGGTGTGAAAATCAAGTGGACGACCATTTGTCACGGCTCGAACTTGAAGATAAAAAACATGAAAGAACCATAAAAGAAGCATATCCAGATGAACAGCTGTTTGAGGTAAATTCTATACTCCATTGGTTTGCTGATATAGCTAATTTCTTGTCTTGTGGTACTCTCTCTCCATATTTGACTTATCATCAAAAGAAGAAATTCTTTCACGATGCAAAGTTTTAGCTATGGGATGATCCATACGTCTTCAAGAGATGTGCTGATCAAATGAGAACAATGCCACTCTTCACCATATGGTGGCCACTTTGGAGCATCAATAACAGCAGCAAAGGTATTACAGTCTGGTTTTTTTTGGACTACTTTGTTCAAAGATAGTTATACCTTAGCCAAGTCATGTGATAGATGCCCAAGGGTGGCAATATTTCTAGACGCCATGAGTTTCCATTGATCGATATTTTGGAAGTGGAACTTTTTGATGTTTGGGGTATTGACTTCATGGGACCATTCCCATCTTTTTTTGCTCAATCTTATGTTTTTCTTGCTGTGGATTATGTGTCAAAATGGGTGGAAGCAATTGCCACCAATACTAATGATGCTCAAGTGGTTGCTAAGTTTGTTCACAGGAACATCTTCACAAGATTTGGGACACCAAGAGCCATAATTAGTGATGAAGGTACACATTTTTGTAATAAAATCTTTGACTCACTTTTGGCTAAATATGATGTGAAGCATAAGGTGACCCTAGCATACCACCCACAAGCAAATGGACAAGCAGGTATACAACCGAGAGATTAAGCAGATATTGGAGAAAACAGTGAAGACAAACCGGAAGGATTGGGCACTGAAGCTGGATGATGCCTTATGGGCGTACAGAACTGCATACAAGACACCTATTGGGATGTCACTCTATAGGTTGGTCTTTGGTAAGTCCTGTCACTTACCACTGGAATTGGAACACAGAGCTTTTGGGTCGTGAAGAACTCAACTTTGACATGGAAGTATCTAGTGAGTAGCGGCTATTGAAATTGAATGAGATGGAAGAATTCTGAAATGAGGCTTATGAGAACGCAAAGATCTAAAAGTAGAAGACCAAGAAGTGGCACGACAACCATATCTTGCCTAGGAATTTTGAGCCCGGACAACAAATACTGTTGTTCAATTCACGCCTCAAACTATTTTCTGGTAAGCTAAAATCAAGATGGTCGGGACCTTTTACAATAGAATCAATCCTACCATATGGAGCCATTGCGCTAAAGTGCAATGACGGAAGAACGTTTAAAGTAAATGGACAACGGATCAAGCATTATTATGGGACTGAAGTACGGCATGTTGACAACATTCCTTTGGGCGGATCAACTTGATTTAGACTGGTGGTAGTCGGGCTGGCGACGTTAAACCAAGCGCTTGTTGGGAGGCAACCCAACCAGTATATTTACTGCTTTCGTTATGTTATTTTATTCATTTTCAGTAGTATTTTTATTTTTGCAATTTTATGTTATTAAAGTTTGCATGTTACGATTAGACATTGATATGTGTTCTCTTATGCAGGTAAAAGTTGAACCGGGCGTCGAATGGAGCTTAAAGAAAACAAAATATTTCGGGAGTCTCAGCGCCACAGCGCCAGAACATGCGAACAGATAGCGCCTAGGCACTAAGAGTCCAGCACCGCGACGCCAGACGTTCGAATAGACAAGCACCTAGGCGCTAGTATTCAGCGCCGCAGCGCTGAAGGTGCCGAGGGTTAAGCATCGCGCCGCTAGTTCGTGTTTTTTTTTAAAAAAAAAAAGGCATTCATATATTCGTTCCACCTTTCCACAAGTTCAGTGCCGCTTTTCCTCTCCTCCTCCACCGAAATTCCGAACACAAACTATAAATCTTCCACAATTTCTCCTTTAAAACACTACAATACACCAAAAATATCATCCTCAAACCCAATCCACCAAAATTTCTCAATCCTAGTTTTCTTTGGTTCAAAAATTTCAACAGGAGTTTTTCAACGAGCCGACACCTGACGAATCGAAATCATATTTTGTGATTTTTGTTGTTGTGATTCTTCAATATCATGTTCAAATTTGAAGGAATAGGGTTCTAGAGTTCTTGCACACAAGGTGTTCGATAGATTGCCTGTGTGAATTTGTTGTTGAGTATTATTGGATTGAGAATATTGCTTGTTACGAGAGGAGCATTGTTTGATTATTTTTCTGATTTTGTGGGCGCTACAATATTGTTGAATTGTTATTGTTTGATTTGACTGTGTTGGGGACAAGTGCTATAAATTATAGTGGTTATTGGAATAGATTATGCCTCCGAAGAAGACGAGCAAGCAGAGCCAGTCTCGGGATGGCGAGTCTTCTACTTCCAGTTTTGATAGACGACGGTTCTGGGATGTCGTTGCTGCTGAAAATTACAAGAAAAAAATATGCAGCAGGAGAGAGGAGTCGATCAAAGCGCCCCAGGGTGTGAGACACTGGTTCGTGCTAGGCATCTAAATTGGGACGAGTTTGTGAAACCGCCAGCAAACTCTATGATTTCCCTTGTGCGAGAGTTTTATGCCAATCTAAAGGTTAAACATGAGGGTTATCACGTGAAGATTCGGGGGCAGATGGTTGCATTCGATAACAAAACGATCAATTCTTTGTACTCGATGCCTGATTACGACACAGATGAGTACAAGCTGTTCATGTTAGAGGCTTATCCATATGAGACAATCATTACAATGCTTTGTGAGCCGGGCACGGTTTCTAGGCTCAACAATCAATGAGCCCTAGTCACATTCCCTGCTATGTCTTTGAAGAGGGAGGCGTACAGCTGATACCACTTTGTAACCTCGCGGTTGATGCCATCTAGGCATGTATCTGATGTGACAAAGCCGAAAGCAGCGTTGGTTTATTGTATCATCACCGACAGGACAGTGGACACATGCCGAGTGATTATGACATCCATTTTGCAGACTGCTCGGGGCACCTCTACTGTTAGCATGCCCCACTCGTCGACGATCACCGACCTTTGTCATGTAGCAGGGGTTACTTGGGATGATAGTGAGGCACTGCTGCGCACGAAAAAAAATATCTCACTCGTTCAGCCCCTACCGAGGGATAAAGAAGAAGACATATTACTAGTGGTAAGGGAGAGGATTCCGGGAGTGGAGCACAGTCACAGCCCGTCCCACAGCCATCACGTACACGACGGGCGAAGACCGGCGGTGCAGATACCGATCGCCACCGTATCGATGAGTTAGAGCGCAAGATGAATCGACTGTTGAGGATGACACGAGAGCACCAGGAGTATGTGCACGATTTTAATCGCGTGCTTGCACAGCGTTTCCCTCCTACTGGTACATCTGATGAGGCATTCCCATCACCGCCAGCATTTGGACATGGACCGATTGAGGATGACGTCGAGTATGATGACAATGAGGAGGTTGAGTTATCCAGCGAGGACAGCGAGTCCTGATGCTCGCTGTATGAGGTACGTGATTCCCTGCTTTTCTTGATTTATTATTGTACATTGGGGACAATGCACGTACTTAAGTTTGGGTGGTACTGGTCAGTTTTGTTTGCTTTCTACTTGTTTATGCTTATTCAGTTTCGATTGGTTTTGAATTATAAATTCTTTTTGAGGATTAGCACTGAATGATTAGTTATCTCCTGCACATTGTTTTAATTTTAAAAAAAAGTGTCATTTCATTACTGCATGTTAGAGTCATTAGGAAAAGTCGTGGATAACTCATTGTATGGCCGATGATGAAAATGAAATTGCAGTTCTGGATACATGTGTTTATGATAACTCGAGAGTTACTTTTTTATGCACTGTCCTGTTTGTTGATATTATCGATGCTTAGAGACATTTACACGCCTGTAATGCTAAATAGACGATGGAGATCTGATTTTTAGTAATTCTCGAACGACATTGACTGACACTTTTGCAAACACAGAGATGATCTAAGCAATTTTCTCAATATATTTGGGCATGTGTTCTTTGTTTACAGTCAATTGTTAGCCAATTGAGCCTCGAGTTGATTGAGATTCTTAACTTTTCTTTGTGCACCTATTTTGTAAGGACCGTGTATCGTATTATCGTAAATCACACTTTGATTATCGATAATTCATGAAATTGTCATGTGATTATGTATATGATGGATATCGTGATAATGGAAGTGAGAAAATAGGTACATGGACAGTTCAAACTACTCTATATTTCCTTGAGACACGGTAATGGCATATGTGTAAATAACTTGAAAAATACTCAAATAAAATTTGATGGCATGATGGTAAATAAATAGAAAAATAATCAAATAAACGGAAGGGTAAAATGGGAAAAAAGAAAAAGAAAAAGAAATTGAATGGATGCATGTAGTAGTCTCAAGTCCACGTGTCCTCAATTTTACATATGCATAAAAGTGCTTCATGTGACGTGGAATGGGAGATTAGCATAATGAAATCATGATTAATAAGAATAGGAAATAACAGAGAAAGAACATGAAGTAACCGAGAGGAAAGAAAAATGAAGAAACGAGAATTCGAGTTCTATTCCTAAAAACTATATCGAAACGTTTTCAAAACTTGAAACAAATTATATAGTCGGAATCCTCGTGTCGAGAGCTTCCTTTTGAGGTAAGTTTCCTCTAGTTTCAGCACCTTTAATTATTAAAGTGCTGGAATAGCATGTATTTGAAGTCGAGATTCATATATGCGATAGAATAACCGACAAGAAACTCGTATTCGAAGTCAAAATTGAATTATGTTATGATTTCGATTTGATATGAATTTTCAAAGTTTCAAAAGATATTTGAAACTTGTATTGATGAATTTGAATGAAATTAATGATTGAAATGAATGTGTTATTGATGTAGATTGATTATTCTACTGAAATCTTCAAGCTACATCGACTGGAAACGAAGAATTGAGGTATGTTGCGACCGGGTAACATACGACATGTATCTGTATTATATGATATATGTTTGATTGATTGGATTGAGATTACATGTCTATATGCCTTATTTATTGAGTTGATGTGGCATACATGACATGCACGTTGAGCTATGATCCTTGGATACCCTGATTTGACTGGATTTGATTCTGGGGATTGTGAACATGATGCTATGTTTGGCATTACATGACCCTTAAAGCATAGTCGTTTGTGGCCTCGATGATTGATTGAGATTTGGGATTTGATGATGCTTTGTCGACGTTATCATATGAGTATCCCTGATTGAGGCCGGTGTGCCAGCTCGAGCATTGATTTGATAGCGATTCGACTGATTCTGACATGTGCTCAGTGGATGGGCATTTGACCTGATACCTCCACCACATACATGCATTGCATACCATATATCATCGTTTAGATATATGTGGTATATATTGTGGTTGCTTCAAACTGAGCTTTGCTCACCCCAGATGGGGCTGTTGTTGTCTTTGTATGTGGACAGTGACAGGTACTCCAGGATATCAGGAGACTGGAGAGGGTATTTCTGGAGGGAGTCACAGTTTGAGTTGAGGTTTAGTGGTCTTTCCAAGTATATATGTTTATGTATCTATATACCGGGGCATGTCCCGAGGATATGATTTGTTGTTGTATGAGTTATTTTGATTATGTGTGGGCAGATTTTATGATGTGAGATGAAATACTATTTTTAATATTCAAATAACATATTTTGGGCTCAGTGTAAAGAAAATTTTAAACCCGTTTTCCGCTGTATTTAATGAACCCTAATCAAATTGCATTGTAATCACGATTAGGAGTTAAGGGCCCCACATATTTCATATATCATTTTGATTGAAAATGAATTTGATTGGTTTGTATGAGATGACTAATGGATTGAAGGAAATATAGAACTTGCTTGAACACTTTTCGAGACGAAATACGGATAATATGTGACATATGAATGATTTAGGCGATCTTTGGAACCGTTTGAGCCTTCGAGACTACCAAATGAACAAAAAATATCCCTAGTGTCCCATTTTGAGTCTATTAAAAATCAAGTGGTGTGTGTCAATGACATACAATTAGCTCTCGCTTGTACCTGTTCTATATCCCACAACAACTATCAAATGAAACTTATACACATATTGTCCTACCTAATTTTGAGAGAAATAAGTTTATTAGTATAGAAATGATATTCATTCAATTACTCCTTGAAAAAGAAAAAAAATATGTATAAAGGAGTTGGCAAAGAGAAGAAGAAGAAAAGCAATAAAAAGAATGAATCAAAAGTGGTGAAAAAGGGAAATGAAGGATATGAATGAGAAGAAAACAACAAGTGGGTGGTGAATGAAAAGAGAACGAAAAGGAGTGAAAATGAAAAAGTTCAAATATTTCTCTCAAAATTTGATCTCCATACCTTTATTGTAGCCACGAGCCGTAGCCTAATGTTACAAGCCTACAAGACCTATTAACCTTGTCACATTTATCCAATATACTAGTGGAGAAAATTTGTTCAAATCAAGCTTATGGATAACTGAGAAACATGGTTAACGAGTATTGACTTTAATCATTTGCATGCAAACATCTCATTGTGTGACTTCATCTTTGGTATACTTGTGTTGATTATCTTATGAGCCAAATAACCACCAATAAAGTCTTTTGTGATCTGTGTAAGTAAATGTGCATTTTAATGAAGTGTGAGTTGCACCGAGCTGAAGACTTCTTGAGTTCATAAGGCGAATGGGCGTTGTGAATCTATTTACGCGTTCGATGAGTTAAATAAACGTTGACGTATCACACACACACGTGACTCTCGAATCACATGAAAACAAATAGATGAGTCGGAGGCCACTGTCACTTTTTTCATATCTAAGACTATAGATGTAATCATTAATTTCTTGCTTGAGTCTGCATTCCTGTTTTTACTTTTATTTTGCTCGAGACTAGCAAAAGTTCAAGTTTAGGGAGGTTTGATACGTGCAAGAATTGCACTTAATTTATATGATAATTCGTTTGAATTATGTTAGTTTTAGACAGAATTACGCTTGGTATTTCTTGTTTTTGTGTCGTGCAGGAGATAAACCACAATGGGACGAATGATGGAAATTAGAGGTAATTTTGGGCATGAAGTGTTGATGTACAAGTGCTGCGCTCCAAGGCGAACAGTTAGCGCCTAGGCACTAAGGAAAAAGCGTCGCGTCGCCAGCGTGCCGAGCAACTAGTGCCTAGGCGCTGCCTCTCAGCGCCACATAATGCGAATGCCAAGAGAAGCAGCGCCGAGGCGCCACACCCTCGAGGATCGGGCGCCTAGAGCAGCGCCACAGCGATAGCGGCAGCGAATTGAAATTAAATCGGCCTCGATTTACAGCCCGGACGTGGGAATAAAAAGAAAACGAGGGTTCAGAACATACCAGCCATTTTTGGAGAGAAAAAAAGACGGGCAAGCAAGAGCGAACATGAGACGAAGATCCGGAGTGCGAACATCTATCAAAAACACGAAGAACGACGGATATGGTGACGGAGACGACACTTCAGATTTGTCATCTATTCTTTCGCTTTTATATTTTCTTGTATTTAGATGTCTAAAACTTCGAACATGCCTTGTTTCTGCTTGAAATTCGTTATGAACTAATTTTTCAGTCTAGAGAATGACGTAGCTTTGTCGATACGATGATTTGACGCGGTTGTTTATATGAATGAATTTCGTTTGGTTTAATTGTGTTTCTTGTTTTTATTCACTGCAATTTACTGGCCATAAATTGTGTGGTGCTTGATTAATTCTACAACTCATGAGAGAAACTAGGATTATATATCATTAGAAATACATCGTTGAATGTTTATATCATTCGGAAGGCATATAACTTTAGCGATGCTTAGGTAAGAACATCAGTTGCATTTATCAACTAAACTTAGATTTTTATTAGGAATATTTGAATCAAAGTTTGATTGATACATTTTATTCGTCTCTTGGGAAAGGGAGAATAAAATAATTAAGTGTTCTTGGCCGTTAAACAATTGGAGTTCATGAATATAAATTCAATCGGGAATAATTATCGTGGAAACTTAGTGAAATCATTCCTCTAGATATTTTCTCTTGGTGATATTTCTTCAGTCGGTCATTAGAGTAATTATTTATTTGCAGTTGAGTTATTTTAAACAAACCAACCCTTTATTGATTTTTCTAGATAAAATCGTGGCTATTTTAATTACGATCACTGGTATATTTTTAATTTACACTCTTCGTGGAAACGATACTTTACTTACCTATATTATAACTTGACAACCGTGCGCTTGCGAGCGGAAAACGCGCAACAATGATGTCAAATTCAGGCATAAGGAGTACGATAAGATCTGTCCAAACCACATCTTTATATAAAAGAAGCTCCAGATTCTACACAATACTAGACGTGATCATTTGGTCACCGAAAGGAATAAAAACTTTGAAACCCAATCACATATCATCAGGAATAATATTCAGACGCTTGACGAAAGTCTCGGATATGTAAGAATGTGTAGCTCCCGAATCCAGCAGTGCGTAAGTAACTACACCTAAAATGAATATTTTTCTTGCGACGAAAACACTTTTAGATTTATTCGTGTCGAAGTTTAAGGAATTTCTATCATTATTTCCCAAAATTTCATGAAAATTATTGATTGGACCCTATTGTTTCAAGGAAAATTCACAATTTCCCCCTTTATAATTTCCGATTAATTGCATTTTGACCATCCATTTATTCAAAATTTGCATTTTAGTTCTTCATTTTTGGCCCTTTAACTTTCAGAAATTTCGATTTTGGTCCCTTGAATTTCTGTATTTGCATTTCGGTCTTTATATTTTTGAAAATTGCATTTTAGCCCCTTAAGTTTTGGTTAATTGCAATTTAGTCCCTTAAATTTTTGAATTGTCCTTAAACTTTTTGGAAATTGCATTTTGGCCCCTTAAATTTTTGGAAATTACATTTCGGTCCTCAGAATTTCCGAAAATTGTATTTTGGTCCTTAAATTTTGATTATTACATTAAGTCCCTCCAAATTTTTGAAAATTCCTAATCATGCCCTTGGTTTTGATTTTCCTCAAATTTAGGCTCTAAAACTTTCATTCGTAAATAATTACCTTCTTTGCATAATTAAGACTCAAAATTCAAGTCCAATTCCTATTATTTCCATTGTCATTCGTTAATTCCAACTTAAGTACAACATGCAACCTATTTTCTAGGTTCTTCTAGACCCCAAATCAATTCTCACAACCAATTTAATATTTCATGCAATAAAAGCAATATAAAAAAATTAAATAACTAAGTTACAGTGATTAGGGTCGTGTCTGGCTACTCCTCAGCTTCTCCAGCATGCATAACATAAGCTCTTCCTACCATAGGTCCTCTCTTCTTCAGGCAATCAGCAACTTTATGCCCATCCTCCTAGCATATAAAGCACTTGTATGTTACCCACATGCACTTGCCAAGATGTGAGCGATTGCACTCTTTGCATAAGGGCCTTTCAGCAGGTTTTGGAGCTCCCGGTTGTGGTGGCTTTGGTGGTCCTTGCTTCTTTACTTGACCTTGGAGATTTTGTGGCCTTTGAGGTCTAGGAGGTCCTATGTATGGCTTCTTATTCAGCTGTGAGCTCTGCTAGTGTTGCTGCCTTTTGCGCTGCACTTCAAAATCAATATCTTTCAATGCTTACTCAGCTTGATATGCATAGGTAGTGGCAGCAGCATAATCCATTGGGCATCATCATCACATCACGACGGATGGTAGGTCTAAGTCCATCCATGAAGTGCCTCATCTTTTCAGCAGAATCTCTAGCAATGAGGGGCACAAAGTGACAACCTCCCTCAAACTTCCTTACAAACTCAACCACAGTCGTGTCCCCCTGACGGAGACTCATAAACTTGTTAGAGTAGATGCCCTGTAAGCCAACTGTTGGTTGGGAAATTTATTGACTCAAGTGTAATAAAAAAATCTTTATTTTAATATAATTTACTTGTTAATGGTTTCGTTTTACTTTATCTGTATACCCATGCAAGCAGCATAGATAAAGTCTTTGATTATGGTTTAATACAAATGAATCGTAATTCGATGTTGAAACTCATATTTAAACACTACATATTCTAAATTCGTTCTTAGTCGATTCAGCCGTCTAAAACATGGATAAAGGTCGCATGAGCTTGAGACTAGCATCTGTGATGTTGTGTACTGCGTTTCTTGGTAAGGGCATAGAGATGTCCAAACATGCAGATGGGTAGTCATATGATGCTTATACCAAACAACCCTCCCTCGGACTTTCCAAGTGGTTATCATTTATCGATATGATAAGTCCGTGGTTATGATTGTACACTATTAGTCTTTACGACCCGGGACAACACTGCGGCTCTATATGCTAGGGCTGTGCTTTGACTCGTTTACCGGCTCCAGGAGAGTCATCAGGTGACGAGGTTGGGTACAGTTGCGACACATATAGGAGCCAGTGCATTGTAGTCGGGGATTCACCGCTCACATACGGGCGTGGATATCCTATGTGATCTGAAGTAATAATAGTGTATGGAATCTCTGGCCAAAGTATGAGATGTACATAGGAGAAGGAGTTTTCCAAATAGTACACGCGATGCCACTATTATATGTGTCACATAGTTATCGAATTAATATGCAACCCTCGATGAACCAATGGTTGCATATTCGATCGGGATATATGAGACGAAGGTATCGTACTGTACGTTAATCATAATCGACTGGTTCTTGTAGGCACTATCAGTGATACCTAGGGGATCATGGGGTGATGCTACTAGACGCTCTTATCATGATCCGATGAGTGCAATTAGAAATGAGTTCTGACATTCTTGATCAAGGTGTTGCTGAAAAGAATGGGGCTAACTAGGGTAAGCCCGAATAAGAATAAATGTTAATCTGAATCACAAGGAGTTGTGAACCCACGGCTAGCTGTATACCTTAACCATTGAGGGTCACACAAGCACTGGATCGTTTGTTCCCGTTGAGAGAATAAATTCAAGGAGTTGAATTTATATTATGATATAGTAAATTCAAGGAGTTGAATTTATGATAATTAAATTATGAGATAGTAAATTCAAGAAGTTGAATTTATGAAATTTGGAGAGAATAAATTCAAGGAGTTGAATTTATAAAATTTGAGAATTTAATTTATTAAACTCAAATGTTGAGTTTATTAAATATTAAATTTTGGAGGTAATAAATTCAAGGAGTTGAATTTATAATTTAAATGTTAAATTCAAATGTTGAATTTATGATGGATTTAATTTATTAAGCTCAAAAGTTGAGTTTCTTAAATATAAAATTTTGGAGGTAATAAATTCAAAGAGTTGAATTTATAATTTAAATATTAAATTCAAATGTTGAATTTATAAGAGATTTAAATTAAAAGTAATGGGTATATGTATAATGGACTTGTAGGAGTACAAGACCAACATACATATTAAGGTTCTTAATTGGCCTTTAAAATATTAATTAATTAATTAAACTAGTTGGACTAGAATAATTAATTGATTAAGCCCATTAAGTATTTAATTTTATTAACGGACCCTAAGCTTATATATATGTGTATTAGGCTTAAGGTTAAACACAATTCATTCACAATTTTTCGAAAATCCTCCTCCTTCTCTCAACAAAATTTCGGCCACTTCTTTTTGAAGGAGAAGTTTGAGCCGTCTCTCGTTTTCAATCTCCAACGTAAAAACTTCTTCTAATTTTTCGAGTGCAAATTAGAAGAGTAACAAATCATCTAGTCATGGACCTGATTAGAAGAATAAAGTAAGGAGTTTTCGAAGAAAGTTCGTAGGGATTCATCAAGAGCTATATCCGCCTAAACCGGATTAGTTGGAGTCAAGTGATTTAATTCACCAAAGGTATAAAATTCCAACGCCCTATGAATGTTTAATTATAAAACCATACGAGTGCCTAAAACAAATAAATTTTGATTGTCAAAATAAAATAAAAATTTTAAAACTTCTGCTGCGTTTGGGCACTAGAAAACCGAGATCCAACAAAAATCCCTCTTCAATCACCCTCGAACGTCAACAGTGAAGTATTTCTCATAGAAAATTTCCTTGAATGGAACCCATGTAAGTGTAGCCAAGTCAATCCCAAGCTCCGCACCTTCCACCAAAGGGAAGCATCGTCTCTAAACATGTAAGTGGCACACCTAACTCTGTTGGCGTCTCCCATATTCCAATACTGAAAATGAATATCGAGAGATCGAATCCAACCCTCAGCAGCAAATGGGTCAGTAGAGCCAGAAAACTCCCTCGGATCGAGTCTCCGAAACTGATCGTAAATATCATGTTGTGGTCTAGGAGCATGCTGAAACTGTTGCTCGAAAAAACATGTCATGCCCTCTAATGCACGAGTAGCAGCATCCCCATTAGGAGGTGAGGGTGCATTCTCTTGACTTTCTTCAGTATTCTTGGCTTGAGTTAAGCTGACAAGAGAGTATGTCGTCAAAAGAGTTATGCTGACAAGAGGAGGAGAGATATAGAGTTTGCCATAAGTGATCACGTTTTCGTGAAGATAGCACCCATGAAGGGTGTTACGAGATTTGGGGAGATAGGCAAGCTTAGTCCGAGATTTATCGGACCGTTCGAAATTCTTGACAGAGTTGGGACACTAGCTTATCGTGTAACCCTACCGCCGAATCTGGCCGGTGTACACAATGCGTTCTACGTCTCGATGCTGAGGAAGTACCTAGCTAATCCTTCGCATGTTTTGAGCTATGAGCCGTTGCAACTTGCTCTAGATATGTCGTATGAGGAAAGACCTATTCAAGTCCTAGACCGACAGGAACGGAGACTTCGGAACAAAATAACCAAGCTGGTCAAAGTCCCGTGGCTGAATCAATCAGTGAAGGAGGCCACTTGGGAGACCGAGAAAGATATGAGGAATCGCTACCCGGAACTGTTTGGTAAGACTTAATTTCAAGGACAAAATTTATTTAAGTGGGGGAGGAACTGTAGAGCCCAAAATTCAGTACACATAAAACTTTAAGTTTAAAATGATTTATAGTGATGCATGATCTATTTAATTGCATCATTTTAAATTATTTATGTTTATATGATGCACTTTAAAATATTTTCTTGAGTTTCATGTTTCATGCGATTATTCGATGCGGGATCGAGAAAAAGAGACCGACGACGATTTTAAAATGTGGTATTTTATTTTAAGTTAGGATTGGGGCATTTTAAAATACTAGGAATGTACACACGCGATGCACGTAGGTGCTAATAATGAAAAATATAATCACGAGAATTAATTTGCTAACTTTTAACATATTGCGGATTTTATTTAATTTCTGTGTTTTTTTAGAATACATATTATAGATAATTAAATTTATATCAGAATCAATAATTATAAATTAATATTGGTGATTAATATTTTAAGAGAAATAAAATTTTAACATAATACCACTAAAATAATTATATGTAGTAAAAAACATATATAAATAAAATAATATTTAATACTCAGTTAAAAAATTTTATATGTAGAATTGTAATATATAACAAACGATAATAAACTATCAATATAATTCATATTTATTATAAGTATTACATTGATAAAATTTTTTTAAAAAATTATATCATAAATTTAGTTTAAAATTTAGGAAAAATAATAATAATAATGTGTATTAATGTCCAAATCTATCTAAGATGGACAATAAATCACAAAAAATTACTAAGAAATATAAATAAATAATTTTTTTTACATAAAATTTAGGGGGAAAAAAAAAGAAAAATGTGTAATGTCCAAATATATCTAAGATGGAAAAAGAACCAAAAAAATTGACTAAGAAAAGAAAATAAATACTTTTTTTACATAAAAATTAGAAAAGAAAAAGAATGTGTAATAATGTCCAAAACAATATAAGATGAAAATAAATAAAAAAAACCCCTTAAAAAGACATATTAATTTAATTTGCTAACTTAAATGAACAAATAAATATAAATAAATACTTTTTTATACATAAAATTAAAAAAAGAAAGAAAAACGTGTATTAATGTCCAAATCTATCTAAGATGACAATAAATAAAAAAAAACCCCTTAAAAAGACATTAATTTAATTTACTAACTTAAATGAACAAGTAAATATAAATAAATAATTTTTTTACATAAAATTAGGAAAGAAAGAGGAATAAATCTATCTAAGATGACAATGAATCACAAAAAACCCCTTAAAAAGACATTAATTTAATTTGCTAACTTAAACGAAAGAAAATGTAAATATATAATTTTTAGAAAATGTAAATAAATAATTTTTTTGGCATAAAATTAAGAAAGAAAGAGGAATAAATTTATCTAAGATGACAATGAATCACAAAAAACCCTTAAAAAGACATTAATTTAATTTGCTAACTTAAATGAACAAGGGTATGTAAATAAATAATTTTTTTGGAATAAAATTAGGAAAGAAAGAGGAATAAATCTATCTAAGATGACAATGAATCACAAAAAACCCTTAAAAAGACATTAATTTAATTTGTTAACTTAAATGAACAAGGAAATGTAAATAAATAATTTTTTTGGTATAAAATTAGAAAATTAAAAGAATGTGTAATAATGTCCAAATTCATTTAAGATGGACAATGAATTACAAAAAAAAACTCTTAAGATTACCTAATAATTTAATTGGCCAACTTAAATGAACAAGGACATATAAGAAAATTCACAATTGAAGTGGTATATTTATATGTTTCACTACAAAAAATGAAAGTTAATTTTTTTTTAATTTTAGATTCCATTAATGAATTAATATATGAAAAACAAAAACACTACAAAAAATGAAGGTTAAATTTTATTTTCTTTAATTTTAGATTTCATTAATGAATTAATATATGAAAAACAAAAAAACAAAAAGACAAATATTAATGAATATTAATTAATGATCATAAAGACATATATGTAAATTCACAATTCAAACTCATATATTTATAGTAGTAATAGATTTATTTAAGTTTTAGCGTCTTAAAAGCTTAATTTAATTTATTAGAAAATTTTGAGATATTAAGCTTTTCAAAATTCAAAGTTTAGCAATGAGGAATTTTAGGAAAATGATTTTTAAAACTTTGTTTGGAGTTAAATTAGTGGATTGCTATTATTTTATCAATAATTACCTAATTAACCCATTTATTAGCTTGTAATTATTCCCCCCCCACTAACTCACACACACACGTTACAAATTTTTACACTAAACTCACGCACACACCCATTTCACACACACATTCACGTTAATTACACACACCTTTCATTCCATTTCCTTTCAATTCTTTGAGAGTAAGAGTAGGGTTCTTAGAACAAAAACAGCAGCCGCCCTTCCCTCTTCAAGAATTTCAGCAAATTTCCGTGGGTTTTCTTCAAGAAAATCATGCCATGTTCGTCCCGAATCGTCCCTCGTATCATCCCCGCTTCAGTATCGTCGTTTCGGTAATTTTAAAAATCAAAAGGCATGTATATTCTTTCGTTTTCGCATTGATCTTGTCATAGTAATAATTTTGATTTTCATTGTATGAAAATTATGTGTATGTTATGCAAAATTTTGAGCAAAAATGGTGGGACCGCTTTTGAAATGATTTTTGGATCTCAAAACTCAAAATTTGATGTCATTTTAAATACAGCGATTTTTCGGTCAATTTTCTGGAAAAACTTTCAACATATAAAACGTAGAAATTTTTGATACCTTCGATTTGACAGTAAATTAGAAATATTTAAATAAGAAATTAGCGAGTTATGATTGTTTTCGTGGGACTGCTCAAACTGCAATTTTCTGAAAATATGTTCTTGATGAATTCTTGAAGTTTATTTGTTGCAGGCTTTGTAGGGAACCGATGGGTGATCGCTGCTGTGTTTAAGAATGTTGAGTATGATGTTGGGATGGTTTTTTGTGTGTCGGTTCGCGTCGATAGGCACTTGATTGCGTTAGAAGCCGTAGGATGCGTTTTGGTGTCAAAATGTCGTGTTTATTGGTGGTGTTGCGTTGTTTGGAGTGCATCGTTGTTTTGAGGCGTCATGGGTGTTTGAATCATTGTCATAACATCCTAAGATGAGTCTCGAGGTTTTGGTTCACGGTCCGTATGATCGAGTTAGGAGGATTAAGCCACAAGTACAGTGATTCCGTTAGTTTACGTTTACACTGGGTACACGGACCTGTAGCCGGACCCTTACACGGGGTCCTTGTCCTTGTTTTCTTTTTGAAATGTGATTTTCCAGCGCCTACACGAACCCGTACCCGGACCTTTACACGGGGTCTGTGTACTACATGTTAAAAAAAAAATTTTAGGGATTTTTTTGGGGTTTGACGTCATGATTTAGTACGATGATGAAACGAGGTCGAGTCCCGAGAGTTTTAGAACGTCATAAGGAAATTTGTCATTTTTGGGTGTGAGCATGACTATACGTCTAAGTTTTACAAGATACGTATTCGAACTCATGTTAGTATGTGCAGTAGTGGCCCCAAATGAGACCCAACGAATCCCTCAAAGCCATGTAAGTATGTTCGACTTGCAAAAAAAAATATTTCATGCTTTTGAGGTATGCTAAATAGCTTGTGACCAAATTATGAACGAGTTTGGAAGTTGGTGAACGTGGCCGAGGACCTCTCTACCCCGGTAAAGCATGACCGTGTTTAGATCAAGATTGGAAAGCAGTAAAGCATGACCAGAGACCAATCCACCCGGTAAAGCATGACCGGGGATCCCATGTATGTGGCAGTTGATTTTTCTTGTCAGCTAAGTATTGTGGTTTAGTCTGATCAGACGCATTTATGTATGGGTAACTTGCTTTGAAACATATCTCTACGCAAAATGATGAACTTTATGTATGTTCAAGTATGTATGATATATGTTCAAGTATGTATGATATATGTTCAAGTATGTATGATACAAGCATGTTTAAGAAAAGTTTTACGTTGATGGCACATCTATGTTATGTATGTATGTTTAAGCTTATATATGCATGTTCAAATTTCAAGTATGTACTCTCTATTTTAAAGATGCATGTGGTTTTATTACGTATTACTTTTTATTTTCAGTTTATACATGTTGAGTCTTTAGATTCACTAGACTTGATCGATGCAGGTGAGGATGACTTTGAAGAGACGAGGGGTGGGGACCAATGAGCATGCTTGGACTGCGCAGGAGGCTAAACCCGAAGACCGTCCATGTTTTTATGAATACTTTTATTCATGTTGTTTCAAATACTTTGATTTTAATGAAGTGGTTTATGATGTTTAAACGATTATTACTTTTGGCAAATTTGGTTGTGGTTGTTTTTATTGCAAATGTTTTTAGAAGAGCAAGTCATTTTAATGCAAATTTGAAAGTTTATTTTGTATTTAAAAAAATTTTAATTTTTCCGCAAATTTTAAAATAGTTAAAAGTACGGTACGTTACACAATTAGTATGATATACTAGGTCTATTAAGCCCATTAGTGCATTTTAAATATATTCTGTTTAGAAACGTTAGTGAAAATATTTGCCGAGTTGTCAAAAAGTTCATATTTTTGTTGAAAATCGAATACCGTTAAAAATTACGTCTCGGCGTATAAAATCACCTTAAAATCCCTTATTTTCAAAAAAATCATAAAGCATAAACCTTATTTTAAATAATTAAAAATAATTAATAAAAATATTTTCCATTTTTCAGTCCTCGATCTTCGTTCTTCGATCGCATCTTGAATAACTTTTAAATATACAGTTTTATGCATTCAAGTAGAAGACTACCTTAAAACAATATAAACATATCGACTCAATCAATTTAAGCAATTTAAATCATTTAACTAGCTATTACCCATTTTCTTAGATTCGCATGCAGTTGGATTATGTCATCTTAATTTTGGACTTTACACTCATATTCCCGAAATCCATAACTTATTAGAATTTGATTATTCTAGCAACAAAATAAATTCAACATAAAGCACTGCAAGTTCTATTTGAATCACAATTAGAAATTCTTAATGCATAAATTGCAGTGACCGAAAATCCTACACAATAAATCAAAATCTCATAAAAGAACCAAAATCTAATTTCATGAATGAATTTGAAACCCTAGACTTATAGATTACCTTCAATCAACTTCTATAAACATAAATAGAGTTATAAATGAGATCTTCAAGCCTTAAAGTACACAAAAGAAGAAGAATAAAGGCTTGAAATCGAGCATATGCTCGGCTCAGTAGCTAGGCAGAATAGGAGCTGCGTAAACGAGCTCGGTTTTCACTTGTTCTTGTGCCAATCAGCTATTGAGCTACTAGACTACCTTAAGAAGATCTGGGAAAAGCTTTTTCGGTTGAAACTGGGCAGCAAAGGCAGCTGAGAAGATTGACACGAAGGGGAAGAAGATGGACGTATGGGTGGAGGCGGGTTTGGACTTGGGGAGAAATGATTTTATTTTAATAACACAGACACACATGTATTTAGAATTTTGTGTGTTGTATAATTTAATACATAGCATGTTAGACTTAATTTAGTTGTGGTGATGAGAATCAAAACAGTAGGAAAAGCAATTACCAGAAGTCAATAAAAAGCAGAAGCTATCAAAGGCTTAGAAAAACAGAAGCAGAACTTGACTTCACTAGATCAGTAATTAACGGCCTTTACTCGATCGTTTCTATCTTAAATGTTACCGTTACTTTACCTAGTACTAAGCATTAATTGCATCATTAATGCTGTACGAAGTAGTTTTGGTATAAAACAAGACTGATTGTGTTGAAAACTTTATGCAGGATCTTTTTTAGGAAATAAAGCTGTTTCCATCAGAAGTCAAGGAGCCGTTTTCGATTATAGACGTTGGACTCAAGTTATCTCTATATATATGGATCAAACCTATTTAGAGAAGACATTGATTATTTTCAAAAGAAATTTTTATCTATCCAACGTTACATTGAGCAACCGCAAACCAATCGTTATCTTCCAAGCTCAACTTGCAAGAAAAGCAGTACACGCTTCATATCTTACATCTGATCTTTGGAGATCATTTTGTACTGCTGTTTCTTAACCACTTCAAGCTATACACCTTACGATAATTTTCGAAGAAGAGTTTGTAATCTGGAAAAGAGACTTTTCCAGAACCTTGTTGTATTAAACTATATTGTGTTGAGTTACTAAGAGTTTCAGTAGGCAAAGGATAAGTCCGGCTGAAGTGGGTGTGTATTGTAAAATCCAAAGTCTTTTAGTGATACCTTCTGGAAACAGAAGAAGGGGAGACGTAGAAGATTTTATCTTCGAACTTCCAGAAACAACTACTGTTCTACTGTCTACTGTTATTACTATTTTTACCTTACTCCATCGGATCGTTTCCGCACTTATTATTTTGATCTGCTGGGCTTTCGCTTGAACAAGAACAGCTACAATCTTTAACAGGATTCTAGCACCCTTTGCAAAAACTATCGTCAAAGGAAAGAGTTTATTCACACACCCCCCTCTGAACTCTACATCGATCCCCAACAAATGGTATGAGACGTCTGCTACTCGTTTTCTTAAAACGTAAGGGAAGATGCACAATTTTGTGCAGACTTCGTACGACTGGTAAGGCAGTAGGGGCTCGGACCAGGGCTCAGGGGCTGGGTTAGGAAGAGGCTTTAGAGTCTTAAGAAGGTGTGAGGATGAGTGGTTCAAGGTCTGGGTTCCCGGGTAGCAGCCTGGACGCACAAACATAGAACCCATGCTGATTGGGATTCTCGGCCAGCATAGGGGTGACTTGAGGTTGCTCGTTTTTGGGCTTGGGAAGGGTAATTTAGTGGTATAAGGGTCCATTAGGGTACTTTAGGATGTTGGTCAAGTTTCGGATCAACATGGTTCGGGGGTAACTCGTGAAAATCAAAAGTTGGCTCGGGGTCGAAGTTTAGGTGTCAATTTAGGATTTAACTAGTGAAAAATTGAAAAACGGCTCACGGGGGTCGAGTCGTGGTTCATAAGGGCTAAAGTAATATAAAAAGACTAAATTTTGAATTTATGTATTTTATATTAAAGTTTGGGATTTTTCGGGATTAAAACACCGTCGAAACAATTAATTAAAGATAAATGAAAAAGTCTAACATTTAAGCTAAATAAAATTATAAAAAAATTAATTTAGGCTTAAATAATTATTTGGGACATGTTAGAGTCAAGAAATCAAGAAAAAAGGTCAAAATCGAAAAACGTCAAGTTTAGGGGTAAAACGGTCTTTTTACACCAAAAATTAATAAAGGTCATGGCAGTGCCCTAAATGTTGTTTTTATCATATTATGACTATTTTTAAATGTTTATGAAATGTTCATGATTAAATAATGATTTCTAAATGTCAATTTGATTTTTATGTTTTAAGATCGACATTTAAAAGAGATGTTGCATGCTTGGTTTCAAAAGAAAAATGTGATGTTATGCATGATTTTTATAAAGTAATGAGAATGTTAAACGTTGAAGGAAGTGAAGTAATTGTGACTAATTCGATAATGTTGGAAATATCGTGAGAGTTATGGTCCCAGTGGGAGCCCAACGATCGTGTTTCCATCATTACGAATATGTGGTAACGGTTATGTGGTAACGGTAAGAATGAGAATATCGTGAGGGGAAAGCCCCCCGAGGGAACCCATTTGTGGGAAAAGGCCCCAGAGGGAACCCCGACGATCGTATTTCTATTCGATGAGGATAGGCCAAGGCCTAGTTGACCGGTGAGAGTGTCGCTGGAGTCCCCGCCGCCCAGTACTGTGGTTACATGTAGATGGATCCATCGACTTTTGAGGGATATGTCATGATGAGGAAAGTCACAATTAACGATCTGAATTCAACAAAAGAAAAGAAAAATGTTTATGATCATGAAAAATGTTTATGTTATGTCATATTGAGGAAAAAAATGAAAGTTAAAGTTTATGTTTGCATGTCATGAAATGTTATTTTTACGTAAAAATATTTTCACTGTTGCATGTGGTTTTATACGTATTATTTGTTATAAAGATTATGGTGTGTTGAGTCTTTAGACTCACTAGGTGTGATGGATGCAGGTGAGGTTGAGGGAAGGCTTGACGGATGATTTGACTGGACTGATGGCACACACAACTTGAGGACCAGCGCTTCTACTTTTTCCGCATTTATGATTCATGATTTATGTTAAAGATTTTAAGATTATTTATTTATGCTTTTGAGAGATTTTTGAGAGGTTTAGTATGGACTATACTTTTCAAATTTATTGCTTTTTAGGTTGGTTAACTTCTGACATTTCATTTGATTTTTAAAATGCTAGTTGGTTGATGTTTTATTTTAAAAGGGTAAATTATTTTATAAAAATATTTTCATGTGGTATATGTAAAGGGCCAAAAATCGGTAAAAAAAAAATTTCTAGCACATTTTAAGCAAAAAGAAAGGCAGACGTCACAGTTGGTATCAAAACAAAGGTCCTGTAAAGGGTTGTGCCACCATCAGTGCTGGGAAGATCAGTCATTAAGCCTCAAGTCGTAAGTTTTACATGCTTTATGTGACTTAATATATTGTTACCTGCATGACGATATGAATATTATGTTTACGTTACATGTTTATTAGCTTTTGAGTATTTATGCTTGCATGCTTAAATTCTTAAATTGTTAAAACGTTCAGATAAAATGCCTCCTAGACGTGCCCCAGTTAATGGAAACCAAGCAGAGAACAATGTGAATCAACAAAGAAATGCACCACCACCAGGAGACGCTGCTACACGTGCATTAGAGGGGATGGCTCGTCTCTTCGAACAGCAGTTACAGCAGCAACCGTTGCAGCAGCAGCAGTTGCAACAACAGTTACAGCAGATGCAGCAGGCGCCTAGGCCACATCAGGATATATATGATCAGTTCTGGAGGCTAGGGCCGAAGTAATTTTCCGGCACTACCGACCCTTTTGCTGCAGAGGGATGGATTTGTTCTCTGGAGGTACACTTTCGCTATTTAGATATGGGAGACGCGGACCGTGTGAGGTGTACCACTTATTTGCTTCGGGATGACGCTTCTTTATGGTGGGAAGGAGCTGAGCAAGGTGTTAACCATGCTACACTTACTTGGGCTCAATTCAAAACGATATTCTATGAGAAGTATTTTACTGCTGACGTTAGGGGATTGCTGAAGAGAGAGTTTATGAGCCCCCGTCAGGGAGACTCGACTGTTGCTGAGTTTGTCAAGAAGTTTGATAAGGGTTGTCATTTCGTACTCCTTATTGCCAGGGATGCTGAAGAGAAGCTTAGGCACTTTATGGATGGTCTGCGACCTACCATATGAAATAATGTTATGATGATACGTCCTTTGGACTATGCTACTGCCATTAATTTTGCTTTCCAGTCGGAACAATCCTTGAAGGACATTGACTTTGAGCTACAGCGCAAGAGGCAACTACACCAAAGTAATAATCAGACTAACAAGAAGCCATACACGGGTCCTCCTAGACCTCAAGGGCCTCAAAAGCCCCAAGGTCCAGTCAAGAAGCCAGCACCACCAAAGCCACAAAATCCTGGAGCACCGAAGCCTGCCGAGAAGCAACCATGCAAAGTGTGCAACCGTCTACATCTTGGCAAATGTGAATGGGGATCATTTAAATGTTTCTACTGCAAGGAGGATGGACACAAAGATATTGATTGCCCCAAGAGGAAAGCAGCTACTACGGCATGAGCTTATGTTACGAATGCCGAGGAAGCTGAGGAAGAGGCAGACACTACACTCATCACGGGGAGGATCATCATCCAAGGTGTAGCTACCTATGCATTGCTAGATTCAGGAGCTACGCATTCTTTTATATCTGAAACCTTCATCAAAAGACAGAAAATTACTCCTCAAGATATGGGTTAGGGTTTCAAAGTTTCTATCCTATCCGGTGATCAAATGCCCACGTCTAAGATTGTTAAGAATCTGGAGCTTCGTTTATTCAAGGATGTTGTGCGGGCAGATCTTATTGTGCTTCATATGCCCGAATTTGATATTATACTCGGCGTGGATTGGCTATCAACAAATGGAGCTTCGATCGACTGTCGTCAGCGAACAGTGTCTATTCGACCTCCTTGTGGTAAATCTTTTGTCTTTGAGGCGGCGAGAAACAAACAAATGCCGCACATTATCTCTTGTTTATATGCGAGGAAGCTTATTAAGCATGGATGCCAAGCTTATCTAGCATGTGTCACTACTGCACAGGAATCTATGAGTCAGAAATTAGAAGATGTTGATATTGTGAGGGATTTTCCTAGCGTCTTTCCCGAAGACGTTCCTGGTATTCCACCTGATCGTGAAGTGGAATTCTCTATTGATCTTATGTCGGGCACCGTACCTATATCTAAAGCGCCTTATCGTCTAGCACCCGCTGAAATGAAAGAATTGAAAGATCAAATCCAAGAATTGCTAGACAAGGGTTTCATTCGCCCTAGTTATTCTCCATGGGGCGCACCGGTATTATTTGTGAAAAAAAAAGACGGCAGCATGCGTCTATACATCGATTATCGAGAGCTTAACAAGGTCACTATCAAAAATAAATATCCACTACCAATAATTGAAGATTTATTTGATCAGTTGCAAGGAGCAGCGGTATTTACTAAAATTGATCTCCGATTTGGATACCATCAATTAAAAGTGAAAGAGTCTGATGTGCACAAGACAGCATTCCGTACTAGATATGGGCACTATGAGTTTATGGTCATGCCATTCGGTCTGACTAATGCGCCAGTGATCTTCATGGATCTCATGAATCGCGTATTTCAGCCGTATCTGGATCAGTTTATTATAGTCTTCATTGATGATATATTGATCTATTCGAAGAACAAAGAGGAGCATAGTCGTCATTTGAAGACAGCACTGCAAATATTACAAGACAGAAAGCTTTATGCAAAATTCAGCAAGTGCGAGTTTTGGCTCGATAGAGTGGCATTCTTAGGCCACATCATTTCTAGTGATGGCGTTGAAGTTGATCCAAGCAAATTCGAAGCAGTGAAAGAGTGGCCAGTACCGAAGAATGTTACTGAGATTCGCAGTTTCTTGGGACTTGCCGGCTATTATCGCAAATTCATCAAGGGATTCTCATCCATTGCAGTATCATTGACATCCTTGACTAAGAAGAATGCAAAGTTTATTTGGGGATCCGAGTGTCAAGACAGTTTTGACAAATTAAAGCAAGCCTTGATTTCAGCACCAGTGTTATCTATGCCATCGGGGCAAGGGGATTATGTTCTTTATACCGACGCATCTAAACTTGGATTGGGCGCAGTTCTGATGCAAAACGACCGAGTTATAGCCTATGCGTTGAGACAGTTGAAGATTCACGAGAAAAACTACCCCACTCATGATCTTGAACTTGCAGCAGTAGTCTTTGCACTAAAGATTTGGAAACACTATCTTTACGGGGAGAAGTGCAAGATATTCACCGACCATAAAATTTTAAAATACTTCTTCACCCAAAAAGAGCTGAATATGAGACAGCGTAGATGGCTTGAGTTAGTAAAGGATTATCTTTGTGACATTAGCTACCATCCTGGAAAAGCTAATGTAGTGGCAGACGCACTGAGTAGAAAAGCAGCAGTTATCGCTCATCTATCACTCCAAAGACCGTTGCAGTCTGAGATACAGCGGTTTGGGCTTACAGTGTATGCTAGGGGTGAGGCCCCTAATCTTCCCACATTATCAATACAGTCGACCTTGAGAGATAGAATTTGTGATGGGCAGTCCATTGATGAACAGTTGCAAAAGTGGAGAGCTATAAATGAAGCCAAGGGTCGGAAATTATATTCAGAGATGGATGGTATAGTTCGCTATTGAGATCGGTTATGGGTTCCTAGTGACGATTCTTTGAGAGATCTTATTATGAAGGAAGCTCATGACACACCTTATTCCATTCACCCGGGTAGCACGAAAATGTACAAAGATTTGCAGTTGCTATATTGGTAGCCAGGCATGAAGAGAGACATTCTGAAATTTGTATCCGAGTGTTTGACTTGCCAACAAGTTAAATCAGAGCATCAAAGACCAGCGGGGAAATTGAAGCCACTCCCTATTCTCGAGTGGAAATGGGAAAATGTCACCATGGACTTTGTTGTGGGATTGCCAAAGACAGTTAAGGGATTCAATGCTATATGGGTGATAGTTGATCTTCTTACTAAATCAGCGCATTTCCTACCTATCAAGATGACTTTCACCATGATTCAGTACGCCGACTTGTATATTCGAGAGATAGTTCGTCTGCATGGGATTCCTATATCCATTGTTTCTGACAGAGATTTGAGATTCACGTCATCTTTCTGGAAAAGCCTACATGCAGCGATGGAGACCAAGTTATTATTCAGTACAGCATTTCATCCTCAAACCGATGGAGAGTCAGAAAGAGTTATACAGATTTTGGAAGATCTAGTTCGAGCGTGTGTTATTGATTTCCAAGGCAGTTGGGAACCAAAATTACCTCTAGAGGAGTTCACCTACAATAATAGCTATCAATCATCAATTGGGATAGCTCCTTTTGAGGCACTTTATGGAAGAAAATGTAGATCTCCTATTCATTGGGACGAAGTTGGTGAAAGAAGAGAGATTGGTCCAGACGTGATTGAAGAGACTACTGAACTTATAGTCAAAATTCGCGATAGAATGAAGACGGCGCAAAGCCGACAAAAGAGTTATGCAGACAAACGACGGAGGGACTTAGAGTTTGCAGTGGGAGATCATGTATTTGTGAAAATAGCACCCATGAAGGGTGTTATGCGCTTTGGAAAAAAGGGGAAACTAAGCCCAAGATTCATTGGTCCATTTGCGATTTTGGAGAGGATTGGGACACTAGCTTATAGAGTGGCATTGCCACCAACAGTTTCGGGAGTTCATAATGTGTTCCATATTTCGATGCTGCGGAAGTACATGTCGAACCCGTCACATGTACTAAATTATGAACCTCTTCAATTAAATCCAAATATGACATATGAAGAAAGACTTGTTCAGATCTTAGCAAGGCAAAAAAGAAGATTGCGAAACAAAGTCATTCCAATGGTCAAGGTCAAATGGCTGAATCACTCGGTAGAGGAAGCTATTTGGGAAACCGAGAGGGACTTGAAGGGTCACTATCCAGAACTATTCGGTAAGTTCTAATTTCGAGGACGAAATTTTATTTCAGGGGGGGGGGAATTGTAAGGTCTAAAATTAAGACGACGTAATCCAACTGCATGCAAATCTAGGAAATATGAAAAATAGTAATTAGTTGATTTTAATTGCTAATTTATTATGTGACATACTTGTTCATATTTTAAATGAGATCTTTTTACCATCATGCATAAAATTGTATTTTTAAGGGATATTCAAGTTGCGATCGAGGAACGGAGACCGAGGGCTGAAAAATAGAAAATGTTTTTATTAAATAATTATTTAAAATATGGTTATTGTTTTTTTTAGTAATTCTAAAAATAAAAGGTTTTGAGGTGATTTTATACGCCGGGACGTAAATTTTATCGGTGTCGTTTTTCAACAAAAATGCGAGATTTTTGGCAGCCCGGCTAATAAATTCACAAATTTATTTTAAAAAAAAACCTTGTTAATATTTTATTAAACCCTAATTAAGACTAATGGGCTTAATTTAGTGGCTTAATAGGCCTAAGCCTAATTAGTAATTTAATTAGCTATTTAAAATATAATAAACACCTAAAAACCCTACACTTTGCACCTCAAGCTCACGCCTCCCACTTAAAATTTCAGAAAATTTCTCTCCCAAACCACACACACCCCACGGCACACACTCACAATTTTAGAAGAGATTTTCGAAGGGTTCAAGGGAATTCAAGCCAAAGGTTTCACTCCGTTCTTCATGATGAGGAAAGTCACAATTAACGATCTGAATTCAACAAAAGAAAAGGAAAATGTTTATGATCATGAAAATTGTTTATGTTATGTCATGTTGAGGAAAAAGGAAAGTTAAAGTTTTTGTTTGCATATCATGAAATGTTATTTTTACGTAAAAATATTTTCATTGTTGCATATGATTTTATACGTATTATTTGTTATAAAGATTATGGTGTGTTGAGTCTTTAGACTCACTAGGTGTGATGGATGCATGTGAGGTTGAGGGAGGGCTTGACGGATGATTTGACTGGACTGATGGCGCATACAACCCGAGGATCAGCGCTTCTACTTTTTCCACATTTATGATTCATGATTTACGTTAAAGACAGTGCTTCTACTTTTTACACCAAAAATTAGTAAAGGTCATGGCAGTGCCCTAAATGCTGTTTTTATGATATTATGACTATTTTTAAATGTTTATGAAATGTTCATGATTAAATAATGATTTTTAAATGTCAATTTGATTTTTATGTTTTAAGATCGACATTTAAAAGACATGTTGCATGCTTGGTTTCAAAAAAAAATGTAATGCCCGAGAATTTCATGTTGATAATCTAAGATTAATGATTATGACTTGTTTCGATTATATACATACCACTCCGAGACCAGAATTGGAAATGCATGAGGTTGGAATATGTGGAATACAGCAGACTTCGCGCACATGCGCGGCAGAGAGGCGCGCATATGCGCGAGGATCATGTGCCGAGCCAGAAGACCTCGCGCATATGCGCGAGAAGAGGCGCGCATATGCGCGAGCATGTAAGATTGCCAATTCCCGATACAGTAGGTCGCGCGCATATGCGCGGGGACAGGGCGCGCATATGCTCGAGAAGTGGACATGTTATGCGACGAGACAGTAGGTCTCGCGCATATGGGCCGGTGATGGTCGCGCATATGCGCGAGACGTGCAGTCTGAAGATGAAGCCACATTTCCTAGCCATGCATATATAAGATGACAATCTTCATTTGTTCAGAACTCAGCTGCAACAATCGAGAAGAAATCCTTACGCCTTTTATTTCTTGGAAATTTGCTTGTTCAAGATCCGCCCGACTGATTTGCGATACGGACACAGTACCGTGCTCCTCTCGACACCGGCTACACAAGGATGAAAGTTTTCTTATGTTTTGATAGGATTTGAAAATATGATATTGAATTAATCAGATATGATTGATATATGGTGTTCTTGATATGTTAGACATCGTATAATCGAAACTGGATTGAAGAACAGGTTGTTTATGGAATTGTTATGATTTTTCAAAGTGGAGTTGAGTGAGATGATACAGATTTGATATCAGACATGTTTGTTGATTGATTATGAGTAATGAATTGTATCGGTTGATATTGTATTGCTGGGTATATCGAGATTATGCTGTTATGAAGGCGAAACAGAATTAGATTGAGTTCTGATTATATCCAGTATTGATTTGAGCTGGATATTGATATTGTACTCCTCCAAATGTCATTGCCAGATTGATTATTGACAGCTTCGAATTCAAGACTTTGACTTCGTCAGAACTGCGAAAAAGAAGGTATAAATCAATGTTAGATCAGGATTGATAACTCGAGTCAGATATGACCTGAGTTTCCCTAAAATCACATACTTAATTGCTATTGTTTTCAGATATTTGAATTCATTGCATTTATATGCTTGTTCTATTGATTTATAGAAAGCATGGATTAAAGAATGAGTTTGAAGCAGAGGGTCCTTGGCAGAGGTGCCAGGTCACTGGACATTGGTTTATATCAATGTGCTTAGGAGCAGATCGGTTTCTATTGCAGATATTCCATATAGAGTACCAAAGTCTGGGAATAAGAACGTACCACCATCTAGCTGTGGAGAGTAGGTGAGTTGTTGCGTTCTTATTCAGTCGGGATCCCTAGATTAGATAAGTCGAGTCAAGAGTTTGATTTACAGACTCGTATTGATTGATGTTTCGTAGATTACGATTCATGTTTTATAAATGTTTATGCTTTCGTATATTTTATATGAATTGCATGTTACATTGTTTATACTTGGATATGTTTCTCACCGGAGTTATCTGGCTGTTGTTGTGTCTGTCTGTGTGCATGACAACAGGTGGGACATGATCAGGGTCGAGAAGAGGATGAGAGATCAAGATTAGTGTGGAGATTCGGACCCAGAAGTAGAATAGGTTTTATCACTTGATATGTAATTGTTGAACCTTAGTTTGATATGAATCTATGTTGTACAAGACTTGTACTTTCCTTTTGATATATATATGAAATTGATTATTATATGTTCCGCAATTACGTATAAAAAAAAAATTTAGACCTAATTTAATTACTTGATCAATTTATTCCCAAAGAATGATTAAGAAGTTGATTAGCGTCCGGGTCTACACAAAAAATGTGACGTTATGCATGATTTTTATAAAGTAATGAGAATGTTAAACGTTGAAGGAATTGAAGTAATTGTGACTAATTCGATAATGTTGGAGATATCGTGAGGGAGAAGGCCCCAGAGGGAGCCCCGACGATCGTATTTCTATTCGATGAGGATAGACCAAGGCCCAATTGACCGGTAAGAGTGTCGCTGGAGTCCCCGCCGCCCAGTACTGTGGTTAAATGTAGATGGATCCATCGACTTTTGAGGTTTGAGAAATGTCACAATTAACGATATGAATTCAACAAATGAAAAGGAAAAGGAAAAAGAAAAATGTTTATGATCATGTTTAAAGGCTTTATGTTATGTCATGTTGAGGAAAAAGGGAAAAGTTAAGGTTTATGTTTGCATATCATGAAAATGTTTATGTTTAAAGTTGATGCATCATTATAAAATTATTTTATTTAAAGTTCATGCATCATAAAAAAGGTTTATGAAAATGTTCATGTTTGAAGTTTATGCATTTTCATGAAAACGATATTTTAAGTACAAGTATTTTTCACAGTTGCTTGTGGTTATATACGTATTACTTGTTATCAAGAATATGACGTGTTGAGTCTTTAGATTCACTAGGTGTGATTGATGCAGGTGATTATGATAAAAATATTATGGAGGTCTTGATGGTTGACTTTGCTGGACTGAAGGTTCACACGACCCGAGGACCAGCGCTTCTAGCTTTCCGCAATTATGTTTATGATTTATGTTAAAGATTTTTACGACTTTTTATTTATGTTTTGAGTGATTTTTGAGAGATTATAGTATGGGCTGTATTTCTCAAATATATAGTTGGTTGTTTTAATTTTAAAATGGTTCTAAAATATTTTTATGCAAATGTGTATGATTCGGCCGATGCTAGGTAAGGTTTTAAAAAAAAAAATTTCTAGCACATTTTAAGCAAAAAGAAAGGCAGACGTTTCATAAACATCCAACTTTAAAAACCCAAAGGAAAATATTTTAAAGCATAAAATCATCAAATGTTTTACCAACCAAAAAACCTTATTTGAAAAGTTTAGTCCATACTATAATCTCTTAAAAATCTCTCATAAATAAATAAAAGTCATAAAAATATTCTTAACATAACTTAAAATCATAAATCATAACTAGTGCGGAAAACTAGTGTCGGTCCTCGGGAAATGTGCACCTTCAGTCCAGCAAAGTCAACTATCAAGACCTCCATAAACATATTCATAATCAATATCACCTGCATCAATCACACCTAGTGAGTCTGAAGACTCAACACACCATAATCATGATAGCAAATACTACATATACAGACCACATACAACAGTGAAAAATACTCGTACTTAAAATATCGTTTTCATGAAGATGCATAAACTTTAAACAATAACATTTTCATAAATATTTTCATGATGCATAAACTTTAAATAAAAAAAATTTTCATAATGATGCATCACTTTAAACATAAATATTTTCGTAAACATTTTCATATCATCATAAACGTATTCATAAACATTTTCTTATCATCGTAAATATATTCATATTCATGTTCATATTCGTATTTATATTCATATTCATATTCATATTCGTGTTTGTTGAATTCAGATCATGATTGTGACTCGTATTCTTAAACGTATTGGGCGATGAATCCATCTACATGTAACCACAGTATTGGGCGGCGGGGACACCAGCAACACTCTCAACGGTCAACTGGGCCTTGGTCTTATGTATTAACATATTCGTGTCATTGAAAATACGATCGTCGGGCTCCCTCTGTGGCCTTCTCCCGTAAACGGGCTCCCTCTGGGGCCTTCTCCCTCACGATATCTCCAATCGTATTCGTATCAATGAAAATACGATCGTCGGGCTCCCACTAGGACCATAACACTCACGATATCTCTAATATATTTAGTCACAATCCCTTCACGCCCTTCAACATTTCGTATTTCCATCACTTAATAAAAACATGCATATAATATCGTTTTTCTTTTAAACCAAGCATGCAACTTATCTTTTAAATGTCAATGTTAAATCATAAAAATCCATAAACATTTAAAATAAACGTTTTAACATATAAAAATCATAAAAATCCCTAAACATTTTAAAATAAATATTTAAACATCATAAACGTTTAAAATAAACATTTAAATCATAAACGTTTAAAATAAGCATTTTAACATAAAAATCCATAAACATAAAGTTTTCATAAACATTTAAAATTGACATATTAACATATAAAAATTAATAAACATTCATAATCATTGAAAATAATCATATTAGCATATAAAACAGCATTCAGGACACTGCCATGATGTTTACTAAATTTCAGGTGTAAAAAGACCGTTTTACCCCTGAGCGTAAAATTTCACGTTTTTGTCATTTTCTTAATTTCATTGACTCTAACATGTCCCAAATAATTATTTAAGCCTACATGAATTTTTTCATATTTTTATTTAACTTTATTATTTATTCTACCCTTCCAAGTCATGAGCCACACCCGTGGACCCATGTTCAATTTTTTCTTCTTTAATTTTCGAAATTGACACACATACGAACACACCGAGCCATCTCCCAAAATACTCGAGCCACGCCCGAGCCACATCGAGCCAAACCGGAGCCAACCCACCTAGGCACCCTCCTGACCAATCACAGCCCGAAGAACCAGCCCTGGCCCGCTCAAAATCTTACTGAAACTTGCCCCAAAATTCTGCACATGTGTGTGTGTGACTCCTAACCTTCACCAAGACTCCTAGCCAACTAAGACACCTCCAGCTGGTTAACCCTCGAACCAACCTGACCCTAACCACGCCCAGACCAACCCCAAGCTCCAAAACCGAAACCACATCTCAGCAACTTGAAGCAACCGAGAAACCCAAATGAACATGGACCCTACGTTTCTGTTGCTAGGACCTAGCCAACCACACCAGACCTTGAATGAGCCCCTTGTGCCCCTTCTTAGGACCCTAAGGACCTAACCTAGCATAGCCCCAAGCCCTCTGGCCGAGCCTCTTCCTCCCTGCACAGCTGCTGAAACCAGCGCAGCCTCCTTGCAGCTCATGCTAGGACTCCTTCCCAGCCTCTTGTCTCGAGTCCTAGTGTGGCTAAGACTCTTCCTTTGACCCCTCACGGACCCTATCCAAGCCCTAGTCCCAACCGAACCAAAGCCCAGCCACCAAAACCCATATACCGAGTCATTCAAATCCATGACAGAAAAGTGCTTCCAGCTTGTGTTTGTTCTTGTGTGCAGCGTGTTGGGTGATGTTTTAGGTCCCTAAACTCATGTAAAACAATACTAGATTGTGTCCTAATCATGGCAGCCCTCTTAAACTCATAAAAACATGGATTTGGAATCAAAAAACACAAGTTTAGAACATGTATACATATAGTTACGAAAATAACAATCTCGAGTGCCATGTTTTCCTTCAAAATATGCTTAAACAATTACTATGGTGTGATAGATGTTTGAAGGAAAGAATATGGCATGNTACCATATTCTTTCCTTCAAACATCTATCACACCATAGTAATTGTTTAAGCATATTTTGAAGGAAAACATGGCACTCGAGATTGTTATTTTCGTAACTATATGTATACATGTTCTAAACTTGTGTTTTTTGATTCCAAATCCATGTTTTTATGAGTTTAAGAGGGCTGCCATGATTAGGACACAATCTAGTATTGTTTTACATGAGTTTAGGGACCTAAAACATCACCCAACACGCTGCACACAAGAACAAACACAAGCTGGAAGCACTTTTCTGTCATGGATTTGAATGACTCGGTATATGGGTTTTGGTNGTACTAATTAAGCTTAAGCCCATTAGGATATTAATTAAGCCCATTAGTGCTTAATTAAAATTTAATTAGAATCTTAAAATAGTTTTGTTTAAAATAAGTTTGCGAATTTAACAGTCGGGTTGCCAAAAAGTTCGCATTTTTGTTGAAAAACGAACACATATAAAAATTACGTCCCGGTGTATAAAATCACCTAAAAACCCCTTATTTTCAAAAATAAGAAAAAGCATCACCCTTAATTTAAATAATTAAAAACAATTATTTAATAAAAATTTTTTCTATTTTTCAGCCATCGGTCTCCGTTCCTCGATCGCAACTCGAATAACTTTTAAAAAATACATTTTAATGCAACCATGTAGAAAAATATATTTTAAACATGCAAATATGCACATCATAGTTAATTCATGCAATTAAAATATTTAATTAAAATACAAGAGAATTTAATAATTGTATGCATGTGATTTGCGTGGACTTTTAAATTTTCGGGGTGTTACATGGTATCAGAGCAGGCTTCTTGTACTGAAAATTTATAACAGATATGGCACATTTCAGCAAAGTTCCTATGTTCTCAAAAGAAGATTTTGACGACTAGAAGATCAGGATACAGGCTCATCTTGCAACTCAAGATGATGACATGTGGTTTGTCTTCACAGATGGTCCAGTGAAGATTTTAAAGCATAATACAGCTGTAGCTATTACTGATGGTGCTCCTCAGATGATTGAAAAGCACAGGAGTGAATGGACCAGCGAAGACAAAAAGAAAGATAATCTTGATAATGTTGCGAAGGACATTCTATACAAAACCCTCGACAAAAATACCTTCAGTAAGATTAAGATGTGCTCTACTGCAAAGGAAATCTGGGTGAAGCTCATTCAAATCTGTGAAGGAAATGAGCAAAATAAAGAAAACAAGTTATCTGTGGCTATGCAAAAATTTGAAAATATCAAAATGAAAGCGGAGAAACTCTGAGTGAGTTTGATGAACGTTTCAGCAGCTTGGTTAATGAACTGGTAGCTCTGGGTAAAGAGCACAGCAACAGAGAAATAGCACTCAAAGTAATGAGAGCTCTGCCCAGAGAATGGGATGTAAAAACTATGACTATGAGAGTATCTAAAGATCTGAACAAATTGGAACTGCATGACTTGTTTGTACACTTAAAAGCCTATGAGTTTGAACTGGAAGTAAGAAGTGGAGAAGAGCCCATGTCAAATCAACCTACCAAGGCTCTCGCTGCTACTACTA
>NC_133320.1:10614222-10648060 GCF_012295235.1 Primulina huaijiensis
TGAGAATCAGAAGCTATCTATTCAGGTAAATGCATGGAACAAGTCTTCTGTTTCTTTAGAGAAGAAGCAAGAATTGCAGAAGCAATCCGGTGACAGAAGTGGTCTCGGATTCAGAAATAATGAAAGAACTTCTGAAATGAGTACTAAGACAGAACTGGATAAAGGCAAAGGGAAATTCATTCACTTTGTTAAATCCAGTATGGTATATGAACCTGAAGTACCAACTGTTAGAGTTGAAAGGACTGTAGATCAGACGAACAGAAGGAAGCATTATGGTCTGTGTTATGTTGAACCTAAGAGGAGAGTTCACGAGAGTTCTGGATCCAGTAGAGGATTTAACTCAGGAGGACAACCCTCTATGAAGGTTAAAAACTACCAGAACTATAATTCTAGACCTGTTCAGAAGAGATACAGGCCAGACAACACAAACAGAAGAGAAGAACAACATTCTAAGATGCATACTGTTAGAAACAGCAGACTTTCTGTTGCACACACATCTTTGGACACCCGAAATACTAGGTCACCAAGAATTGTATAAATGTGGGTTCCCAAAGGACTGATAAGGATTGGAACCAAATACACTGGGTACCGGTTACTAAAATTTGTGTTTGCAGGAATAGGAGAGGAAAGTCAAAATCAGCTGCTCCACATGGTATCTGGACAGTGGATGCTCCAGACACATGACTGGACAGAAAAATCTACTATCAGAAGTAATGAGTTGTACTGGACCAAAGATCACATTTGGAGATAACTCAAAAGGTAAAACCGTGGGTAAAGGTAAGATTATCCATGGTAACATTACTATAAATAATGTACTATTAGTTGAAAATCTTTGTTACAACTTGATTAGCATTAGTCAACTGTGTGATAATGGTTATTCTGTGACTTTTCAGAAGCACACATGCACAGTTAAAAACGCTGATGAGTCAACTGTATTAACTGGAAAAAGAGAAGGCAACACATATAAAGTTTCTTGGAATTTAGATCATATTAATGTTCCTACATGTTTAGTTGCTTCTCTTAGTGATAAACATTGGCTATGGCACAATAGATTGAATCACCTGAACTTCAAATCAATCAACAATCTCAAAAAGCAGAATTTAGTTGATGGCTTGCCTGATATTAACTTTGTTAAGAATCATGTTTGTTCTGCATGTCAACTTGGCAAGCAGGTGAGATCTAGCTTCAAGAATAAAGGTTGTAAATCAACTTCAAGGTGTTTGGAATTATTGCATATGGGCTTGTTTCGTCCAATCCCTATCACGAGCTTAGGTGGAATGAAATATACTCTTGTTGTTGTTGATGAACTTTCTAGATTTACTTGTGTAATATTTCTTGCTGGAAAAGATCAAACCAGTAGCCTCCTGATTAAGCTTCTGAAAAAGATTCAAAATGAAAAATGAGTCTCCATCATAAAATTCAGAAGTGATCGGGGCACTGAATTTACTAACAAAGTCCTTGAGTTATATTTGGATGAACATGGTATTCATCATTAATATTCAGCTGCCAGAACGCGCCAACAAAATGGAGTGGCTGAGATGAGGAACAAAACTCTTAAAGAAGCTGCTAGAACAATGCTAGCAGATGCAGACATCTCTCAGCGCTTCTGGGCAGAAGCAATCAACACTGCTTGCTATACGCAGAACAGAACCATGATCAACAAGAGGCATAATCAGACTCCTTATGAGATATGGAAAGAGAGTAAGCCTAGTGTATCTTATTTTCATGTATTTGGTTGCAAATTATTTGTGCACAATAAAGGTAAAAACTATTTGACTGCATTTGATTCAAAATCACATGCTGGACTTTTTCTTGGTTACTCTGCAGTAAACAAAGCCTTCAGAATCTTCAATAATAGAACTCTCAATGTTGAAGAATCTGTTCATGTTGTCTTCGACGAAGATCTAGACAGCAGTGCTCCTGAAATTTCTAATGTGTCAAATTTGAGTAACAGGTTAGATATGATTCATTTGGAACTGGATAGTGAAGACGATGCAGAACCAAATATCAAAGATGTTCAAAATCCAGAACCAGACATTCCAATATTGGAACCAGAAGTACAGACATCAGATATACCAGTACCAGCAGTTGACATACCCGAACCTGCTATTGGTTCAGCTGAGCTTAATCCAAATATGTCAAATCAGGAAGAATTCCCTTTAAACCCTTTTATTTGGAGAAAGTCTCATCATCCATCTTTGGTCATTGGTAATCCAGCAGTACCATTAAGAACCAGAAGGCAAATGCTTAATGAATATATGCATGATGCTGTTATTTCTCAGGTTGAGCCTAAGAAGATTGAAAAAGCTCTTCTGGATCCTAGTTGGATTGAAGCGATGCAAGAAGAACTCAATCAATTTAAAAGAAATGAAGTGTGGTTTCTCATACCTAGACCTACTCATCAAGCAGTCATTGGAACTCGGTGGGTATTCAGAAACAAGCTTAATGAAGAAGGCACTGTGATCAGAAATAAGCAAGACTGGTGGCTCAAGGTTTTAGACAAGAAGAAAGAATAGACTATGATGAGACATTTGCACCAGTAGCAAGGCTTGAATCTATCAGAATATTCTTAGCCTTTGCTGCCTTCAAGAACTTTAAAGTCTATCAGATGGATGTAAAGAGTGCCTTCCTAAAAGACCTACTACAAGAAGAGGTCTACGTCGAACAACCTCCAGGTTTTATTGATCATTTTTCTCACCACATCATGTATTCAAATTACACAAAGCCCTTTATGGTTTAAAACAGGCACCTAGAGCGTGGTATGACACCCTCTCGCAATTTCTTGTCAATCATGATTTTACAATTGGCACAGTAGACAAGACTTTGTTCACTTTAACCAAGAATAAGCACATTTTATTAGCGCAGATATATGTTGATGACATTATCTTTGGGTCAACTAACCCCAAACTATGTGCAAAGTTTGCTAAATTGATGTAGGATCAATTTGAAATGAGCATGATGGGAGAATTAACATTCTTCCTAGGACTACAGATCAAACAACTTGATACTGGAATTTTCATAAATCAAGCTAATTATACCAAGGAGATTCTGAAAAAGTTTGGTATAGAAGCAGAATGAGCTCATCTACCAAGCTTGATAAGGATGAAAGTGGAATTTTAGTAGAGGTAGCTCAGTATCGTGGTCTTATTGGCTCACTATTGTATCTTACTGCCAGCAGACCTGATATTTTATTCGTTGTTTGCATTTGTGCAAGATTTCAATNTGCTCACTATTGTATCTTACTGCCAGTAGACCTGATATTTTATTCTTTGTTTGCATTTGTGCAAGATTTCAATCTAACCCCAAGCAATCTCATTATATTGCTGCGAAACGTATACTGAAGTACTTAAAGGGAACTCAAAATGTCAGCTTATGGTATCCTAATGATTCATCTTTCAATCTTATTGGATATTCAGATGCTGATTATGCAGGTTGCAAACTAGACAGGAAAAGCACTAGTGGTTTTTGTCAATTCCTTGGTGATAGGCCGATCTCCTGGTTTAGTAAAAAACAGACTTCCATAGCTACATCTACTGCAGAAGCAGAATACCTCACTGCTGGAAGCTGCTGTTCTCAAATACTATGGATGCAGCAACAACTTAAAGACTATGGAGTTCAAGCTTCTGAATCACCTAACTTCTGTGACAATACCAGTGCCATTGCAATAACGCAAAATCCAGTACTTCATTCCAGAACAAAGGACATCGACATCAGACATCATTTTATTAGAGATCATGTACAGAAGAAGGACATTCGTCTGTAATAAGTTTCTACTGATCAACAAGCAGCAGACATCTTTACAAAGCCTCTGCCTGAGAATAATAAGTTCACGAGAAAGGGAGACAATTTGTGGGTTTCAGAATTGATTATTCAGACTAAGTTTTTCTCACTCTTTCTTCTGTTTGTTTCGTGTTAATTGCTTATTCGTTTATTCGCAATCAATAAAAGCAGTAGATAAACAAGACATGACAAAATGAGCTTTTCATTCATAAAACCAGATGCATTACAATATGTTTATCTACTACATTTGTTGATATCAGTAGTTTGAGGTACTTCAGTGGCACTGAGTACTTCAACATGAATCTAACTACGGACTGCTGGGATCCTCTCTCTTCGAATGATTGTGGTTGTGGAAGAGATGATCCTTCAGCTTAGTCCTAATAATTTTGAACAATCTAACTGATTGTTCATATTATAAACCAAGAAATTTCTTCCAAGTTTTCATATCTTGAAAAATGATGTCTTCAAACATCTGCTTACGAGAGGCTGGAATTTGTCTTTGGAATTCCTCTGCTGATTCAGACTCCGGAGAAGCCTTCGAGAGGTCGCTTGAAGTACTCATTTGTTTTGATTTGATAAAAGCGTAAATGACTTAGTTTGTGAACTTGCAGGCATTTATATAGAATCTCAGGAAGCTGAAGAGACGGTTATCTGACTACACAAATACCAAGAATCATTTATCATTCCCTCAGATTTCGTATCTTCGCATTTATTAATTGCATTGATTTAGGGGGAACAATATCTTTTTCAGACTTATATTTTCGTGCTTTGTCAAAAGTAGAAAGGATGTTTGTCTTATCGATAAAACAATGTGTCTGCTGGTTTTTATCAAGTGCTGGAAATATTTCAGTACCTTATAACTTCCAGTAGATATTATCATAAAAACCAATTGGACTGCCCGCTCTTTTCAAAGTTTTTAAATCATTAGTCTTTCTGACACCCTCTGTTTAACTTTTCAAATACTCACCGCAAACATATTGACACGTGTCCTTATGTTTCACTGACGTCTGTACATTTTTTGAATATTAACCGCCTCTTTCATTTCCTTTTACTTTCACGCTTCTTGATTTTTTTCCTACCAGCTACTGATATCTCTTGCTTACATTTCTCTTACAGATCTTACTTCAAATTTATCTTGTTTACAGAAATGGCCGGAGCTTACACTTTGAACGCTTATCAAGTTAACTTTGCTTTTGTCCTAACTATCAAGGATGAACATCTTGTCAAGATGTTTCAAACTATTAAGACCTCCGGTCTCCGAAAATTTTTGGAAGCACCTGCCATTATCTACAAAACTGCTCTTTTGGATTTTTATGCCAAGGCGATTGTAGAAGAAGGAAGAATCATTTATTCCAAGGATAATGCATCCATCTCTATCGATGCTACTTTGATTGGATCGACTTTCTTTCTCCCATTGTCAGGCATCACTGAATTTTCTGGCATCTCTAAGGAAGAAATGTCTACTGCCCTTCTCAATTTCTCAGCTTCTGGAGAGGAACTCTCTCCATCCTGTTTTAAGAAGCTTTTGAAGATCGAATTTCAAGTGATCGCTGATATTGTTGCTAAAGCATTGTTGGTAAAAGCCGGAACGTTTGATCGACTGACAAAGGAAAAAGTTCAAGTTATGATTTCCATCAACTCTGGGTATAAGGTGGACTGGAGTCGATTTCTTTTCAAGATAATGAAGGATATGGTGATGAGGAAAAGTTCTAGTTTTGCTGTTCAGATTAGCACAATGCTCAAGAATGCTGGTTTTGCCTTTACTACTGAACAGGACGGCTCTTACATCACAGTGGCTGATGCTGACAATGTGCTTGCGCTAAGGCCTAAGCCAACTGTGGCTGAATTCATTTCTATGAAGAAAGAAGTGGGAGATGCGCAAACTGAGGCTCTAGGACCTCAGAAGAATATTAAAAGAAAAAGAGTGGTTATCTCCACGGACTCTGATAAAACAGTGTCTGAAGAATCTGTTGCTCTTATTCAACCATCTCTGCCACCTACTCCTAGAAAGAAGAAAGATCGCACTCTGCTTCGAATCAAGAAAATATCAGCAATTGCTGATTTAGACACTGTCCCGTTGAGACAAGTGTTTCCAGAAGACGTTTCTTCTGTACCAAAAACCACTTATGTCTCTAAACCAGCTGTTGCCTCTGCTACTACAACATCTACTGCTTCAACTTTCAGACCCTTGTCTGGAGTTGTTATTCGTGAATCTACTACAGGGTCTTCTGCTTTTAGACCTGTGATACCTGCTTTATATTCGGATAAAGGTAAAGGAAAACTCATTGTAGAACCACCATTCAATGCCGCCAAATCATCTGTTCTATCTGGTATTGATCTTCATTTGGAAGAAATTGAGAATTCTGCCAATGAAGCAATGACTTTCTTTGATGATTGGCACAAGGCTCGCGTATTCCATCCTCTCACATTCTTCAGAAACCCAGGTGTTTTTTGGAAAAATGCTGAAAAATGAGAGAAAGGTTTTTAATCTTGCCAAGACAGAAAATGTGATTGAAGCTATGAAATGCCGAAGCTTCATTTTTTAGCAGCTTAAATGTCAGAAGCTGGAATCAGTGTTGAAGACTCTTCAGTTAAATTTTGATGCCTTGATTCTCACTACTGCTCAAGATCAGAATGTGATCCTTATTCTTACTGACCATTTGAGGATGATGAATGAGCAACTTCTTGCTCAGGAACAGACATTTGGAGACTCTGAACAGTATTCAGTAGTCTTCATTCCAGAACTTGATCAAGTTAAGCCAGTTGAGGAAAGGACTATAGCTCCTCCAGAAGCTAAGGTTTCTAGTACTCCTGCCTCTCCCCAGTTGTCTACTCAATCCTCTCCTCTCATCTCTGAGTAGATGAAGTCGTTCAATCTATTGCTGTTGATATCTCTGCTGCACCAAAAGCAGCCCAAACTGTTGAATCAGTCCAACCAGCGGACCAACCAATGGAAGAATCAAATGCTGCCCAATCTCCATCACTGCCGAATTTGGAGATTTTCTCAACCGAAGATCAAGCAGAAATGATAGCTATCAAGAATGATCCAACTCCAGCTGTTGAACAATTGGAGGCCATGGAGGCCAAGCAACCAGAAGAAAAAAATCTTCCTGAACCTTCTGCCGCTGCTGATAGATCTTCTGCTGAACAGTGTACTGCTATCACTACCGCTCCAGCAGACCTTGTTTCTTCTACTGCCTTAGTTGTTCTTCCTACTGAATCACCCTTCAAATGGCTCATATTGCGCAGGTTGCTGAAATCAAAGGACGAATGCTAGCCAGAAGCCCATCCCCAGAAGAAGATCAATTCAATCTTGAATATGAGATTGATATACTGAGACGAACTATTGATAGAATTTCCGAAATTGTCAAGCAGTTATCTTTTGATCATGCTGGTGAAGTCAGTGCCACCGAATTTTTCAAAAAACGAGTAATGAATTATGTCCTTAACACGGCAGAATCATTGACAAAACTTGAGGTTGACCTCTTCAATAAAAATATCTTGGCTAGTTATACCAACCTCGCGCTCGGTCAGACTGATGTTGTTCGTACTATCTCTGTTCAAGACTCGTCTCTTCAATCCATCTCCACTCAAATTGCGGCTACTGACTCCAAAATCGGAACTATCAACACTCAGATTGAGTCCCAATCTCAATCGATTCAGGCTCTGAATGAACAAGTTTCAATTCAAAAACCGATTCTGGAGATACTGCAAACCGGCCTTATTACCCTTACTGGACGAGTGGATCTCTTACTTACTCAAGTTCAGGCGCTTGATGCCAAAAATGGGGAAACAGAAGGCGGACCGGACCGGAAATAGAAGGAAGAAGGACAGAATAAGGAAGAACTGAAGGGCATGCTGCAGAATCATCTTACAGAAATCAAGATCCTCAGGATGAGGAACCTCCGAGATATTGGAACAGATGACTAAGCTTTCTTACTGCTTTATGAACCGTGTTCAACTGTTTATTTACTTATTAATCATCTGGTGTTAATTGCTATTTGCTTTATTATTCATCGCTATTAACTTCTAGGTTTTGGCATCACCGCAAAGGGAGAAATTGTTAGACTTAATTTAGTTGTGGTGATGAGAATCAAAACCAGTAGGAATAGCAATTACCAGAAGTCAATAAAAAGCAGAAGCTATCAAATGCTTAGAAAAACAGAAGCAGAACTAAGCAGAACTTGACTTCACTAGATCAGTACTTAACGGCCTTTATTCGATCGTTTCTATCTTAAATGTTACCGTTACTTTACCTAGAACTAAGCATTAATTCCATCATTAATGCTGTACGAAGTCATTTAATACGTTTTACCAGTTTTTGTATAAAACAAGACTGATTGTGTTGAAAGCTTTATGCAGGATCTTTTTTAGGAAATAAAGTTGTTTCCATTAGAAGTCAAGGAGCCGTTTTCGATTATAGACGTTGGACTCAAGTTATCTCTATATATATGGATCAAACCTATTTAGAGAATACATTGATTATTTTCAAAAGGAATTTTTTTCTATCCAACGTTACATTGAGCAACTGCAAACCAATCGTTATCTTCCAAACTCAACTTGCAAGAAAAGCAATACACGCTTCATATCTTACATCTGATCTTTGGAGATCATTTTGTACTGCTTTTTTTTCACCTCTTCAAGCTATACACCTTACGTTAATTTTCGAAGAAGAGTTTGTAATCTGGAAAAGAGACTTTTCCAGAACCTTGTTGTATTAAACTATATTATGTTGAGTTACTAAGAGTTTCAGTAGGCAAAGGATAAGTCCTGCTGAAGTGGGTGTGTACAAGTGTGTACTGTAAAATCCAAAGTCTTTTAGTGATACCTTCTGGAAACANGATAGTAGAACATTAGTTGTTTCTGGAAGTTTGAAAATAAAATCTTCTATGTCTNGTCTACTGTTATTATTATTTTCACCTTACTGCATTGGATCGTTTCCGCACTTATTATTGTGATCTGCTGGACTTTCTCTTGAACAAGAACGGCTACAATCTTTAACAAGATTCTAGCACCTTTTGCAAAAACTATCGTCAAAGGAAAGAGTTTATTCCTCCCCCCCACCCCCCCAAACTCTACATTGATCCCCAACATAACATATATTTAATATTTAGTATGTTGTATAATTTAATAATTAGCAAAAATGCTAAAATGTGATCTGGTGCAATTTCTTTCAACTCTCGTGTGCTATTAAGCTTCAATGTGTATTTTAATATCGTCTATAATTCTGATATTTTATAATACATATTTTTTTAGAACACACATAAAATTATTTGGCTTAATTATTTTAATTTCACACTTTACATTAATTATTACAAAATATTGATTAATTAAATTCGGGTTCTGTGAAGGCCTATAAATCCTTGCTTGAAAATTTGCGGAAAAATTAAAAATTTTCTTTTTAAATAATCAAAATGCCTCATTCATAAATAAACCGATAAACAAAGTTTTATATTCAAAATGACAGCGGAAGAAAAGATTTATTTGCGAAATAACAATTTAAGAGTATCCCACAACTGATAAAAATTGTTTGAGAAATAAAATAATAAATGCTAAACTGAGGTCCTCGGGTGCCACTACTGCTGACCCAAGCTGGCTCACTGGTCCTCGCCCTCGGCCCTGACCTCCTCAGTACCTACAACAATCAAGTCTAGTGAGCCTAAAGACTCAGCATTCATATATCGTATGTAACGAGTAAATACTAGTAAAATTTTGCATGGGATAAAATATCATGTCATGGGGCATACTGAAAATAACCTGTACCGAGCAATTATAATACGTGCATGACTGAATTAAAATCGTAGTAAAAGTGTTGCTCCTTGGAGCCCTGTACTGAAATAACTGGTAATAATTTTCTGTTGAGATTATGGTCTACGCATGTGGCCCCTGCACTGAACTGAACTGATCGGTAACTGGCTACCGGGGGAGTATCAAACTGAACTGAACTGACCGGTCACTGGCGACCGGGTGGTACCAAACTGAACTGATCGGTCACTGGCGACCGAGTAAATAGTGCTCCCAAAATAGTGAATTGACCACAAGCAATATCGCATAAATCTCAAAANGGCTTATACGCAGTCTAATTACGGGTTCTACAGGTTCTCACACCCTTTCTTTCCCTTAGGAAGTATTTCACTAGGAGACTTCGCTTTTACAAAACTTATAACAACCCAATTCAACCTTAGAACTTATCTACTGCTTAAGTCTTAGTAATTTTTTTATAACGGTTGAGACAGAGTTTGAAAACCAGTACAATATAGAAATAAGATGGCGAATCCTTTGATTCAAACTGTCAAGAAACTTCTCATATGATCTTAGCAAGGAACGATCGAGTAGTTTGACAAAAGCCCTCGATGATTCTTGATGATCTGAATAAATGTTCTTTGGAGCAACGCTTTATGAGTAGTGAAAAAGTATCGAAGTATCAAGTTCTCGAAAGCCCTTGATGATTCATGTGTTGACTCGACGGCTTGTAGATTTCTTAGATACAGTGAATGGTTGAAAAGATACTATTGAAGCGGTTGAATATCGTTAATACGAATAAAACGGCATCTTGATCTAATGCAATAAGTTATTGTTTGTTATCACCAAAACTAAAGAATCTAACATTAAAATTTAATAAAATATTTAGCAACTGCATAATTATATTATCATATTAGCTCAATTTAATATGTTCGTCTTTTAATGTAAAATGATCTAAAATATGTATTTGGAACTTAAAACTAATTTTAAAAATTAATGTACACAAAGTCCTTCAACCTTTGCGAGAAAAGCTATATTTGATTATAAGTATTTGTAGAATACCATTTTAAAAAATCTTCATGATTAAAATTTTTCTCATGTTTGCATCAAAGAAGTATGATTGAAAAAAATACTCAAAAATAAGATGAGACTAAAAAAGTAACTCAAAAACTAATAAAAATTTTAAATATGGGTGGGCTCCAGGGTGGCTACGCCCCTGGTTGGTGCTGTTTATTCTTTAAATTGGTTGCGGCGGATAGAGGATTTTCCTGGGATCACGGTTTATTTTACAAAATTAGATATACCGGTTCGATTAGGTTTGGTCGGACGGGTTTTGAGAAAAGTTGACCAGCCTAGGAATCTTATTGTGTATTCATATACATAAAGGAAACCGATGAGTAATTTCGCTCTGTGGAGTCATATTTGAAGAAGTCCTAGCTAATAGACAGCCTTCTCACACGTATTATCTAGTGATTAAAAACTTTGCTAGTTGCTAAGCTTTCTTACTTGGGAAGACAATTTATCTAAGTAAGTGTGTACTTCAAATACTCATAAAAATATATTATTTTTTAATTTTACATCTAACAGACATCTACCCTAAATATAAGAATTTCCTCACGTCCCAAGTTGGTTTAGAATCTTTTTGTAAGTGTTGTATATTTTATCAAGGTTAGGAAGGGGAGACCTTGACTTTACATTGGCTCTTAAATTCCTTCTTCTTCTTCTTCTTCCCTTGAATTCTCCACACAGACAGAAAAACAATGGAGGGTGCAGCAGTACAGTTCCTGCTCGATAACCTCAAACAGTTGCTATTGTATCACGCACATTTAATCCGCGACTCTACAAGCCAAGTCGAAAACCTCGAAAACGATCTCCGATTGTTCAAAGCCTTTCTGGAAGACTCGACCAAAAAGCGCAAGAGGGACGACGAAGCTCTGCGCGAGTTGGTGAGACAAATCATCGACGTGGTGTATGAAGCGGAAGATACCATCGATGCTTGTGTTGCTCTGGCGTCAGATAACAAATTCAAGAATTTCTTTTTGAGAGCTTTCTATAATCCTCTGGCAAAGCTTCCCAAAGTTGCGAAGAAGGTTGAGGAGATTGGAGGAAAGATTAAAAAAATATATGATAGGAACGACTTGATCGACTTTGCTTCCGCGGAGACCGATGGCGGGGCCGCTGAAGATAAGATTCCGGCGGAAAAGAAGGTAAATTCATCAAATTAACCATCTTCGACTTACTTAATAGGTTGACCAAAAAAGTTCTATTCTCTAATTACTAAACACTTTTGTTGAAAGTACTAAAATTGACATTTTGATTATATAACACACATATGGACTCGTCTTTTTAAAACCATGGAAGGACTTTGTCTTATTTTGGGAAGATAGGGCTGAGATATTTGGATATTGGACATGGGAATTTGCACCATCTCCCTTCACTATAGCATCTCCAACCCATCTCTATTTTGGAAGAAATCTCCAAAATAGAGCATGGGTTTGTTCTCCAACCCAACTCCAAATGCAATCTTCATTTTGGAGATTGCATATTCATATGGAGATTCCACCAAATTACTGAAACATCATCATAACAATTGCAAAATAGTCTTTTTGTATTTTTATGTATTTGTTTTGCTCCATTTTGTATTATTATATTTCAAATTATTTAATTAATTAATTTTAATGTTAAATAATTTTTATACTTAGTTAATTTATTTTAATTGTTTTATTATTTTCATGAATTAATTATAAGTCTATTGTTTATAATAATTATGAAATGGAAATAATAAACAAGATGATGATCACAAAAATTAATAACATAATTTATTAGAAACACTTATTGTCTATTTAATTTATTTAACTTGATAAACATGCGATTTTTTCGAGATGTTCTTATTGACACCATTTGTGGGAGGAGTACAGTACTTCGGAATATTAGTATTTTTTGATCAATTTTTGTTTTGTTCTTTAAATCATATGTGTCGTTTATGTTTGTCGTGATTTATATTTTATGTTTATATTATGAATGTTGTATCTTGCCGTTTATGTTTGTCGTGTCAAAAAAAATGTATTATTTTAAATAAATTGAGTTTGATACATGTTTTATTGTATTATGTTTATCGAATTAATTAAGTTCGGTTATATAATACATTATGTAATTATATAATTATATGTGTGTGTTTTTAAAATTGAAAAAAAAATGGAGTATTTTGTAATATTTTTAGAGAATATGAGTTGGAGAAGGTTTTTAAAAATAGAGATCATGGATCTCTATTTTAGAAGATAGAGAATGAAAAATAGAAGATATGGGTTGGAGATGGCCTTAGCCTTATGGTAAAGTTCATAGTTCATAACAACAATTTGGAAATTTATTGCACTATTGATGAAAGTGATTGAAATAGTGTTGGATTATTTTATAAAAAATAGAACTGTTGATTATTCATACTGTTCATTTGCATGACCCAATTGTTAGAGTAGATGTCTTGCAAGTTAACTTGTGGCTCGAGTTTTATTGACTATAATGTAAAACAATCTTTATTTTAATAATGTTTTATGATTTTATTCAATTATGACATTATAATTTATCTGTATACTCATGCAAGCTGCATAGATAAATTAATTGACTATACAATAGGTATCATGAGGTCTGTCTCTTAACGTAAGATCATGAAATTCATTAGGAAGTGTATCGTATATTCTAAACAGGTTCCTAGTCTAATTAGCCGCCTCATATAAGGATAAAGGTCGTTTGAGTTCGAGATAACATCTGTGATATATAACGTCATGTTTTATTGGCAAGGGCATAGAGATGTTCATCCATATAGATGGGTGATCATATGATGAATCACTGAACAACCATCCGTCGGATTGTCCAAGTGGTTCCACTTATCTAGTAGAATAGTATGCGGTTATGGTTATATAACATTAGTCCTTTGACCCGGGACAATGTAGGGGCTATACGTACTAGTATGCACTTTGATAAGTTTACCGACTCCATTGAGGGTCATCAGGTGACGAGGTTGGGTATAGTTTCGAAATACGTAGGAGCAAATGTATTTTAGTTGGGGATTCACCATTTGCCTATTATTGAAAATATCATATGTGATCTGATGAGTTAATAGTGCAAGGAATCTCTAGCTAGAGCAATAAATGTGCTTTAGGGAAATGTGTTTTCTTAGTTGTACATACCTTGCTGCTATTAATACTCAAAGATAAATCGCATTGTTATCGAATTCATATGCTACTCTCGATATATCAATGTTGCATATTCGTTCGAGATATATATGTTGAAGGGACCGTATTATATGCTAACCATGACTTAAGGTTCTTGCAGACACTATCAGTAATACCTAGGGGATCATGAGGCGATATTACTAGACACTATTACCATGATCCGATGGGTGCAATAAAAAATGAGTTCTAACATTCTTGATGAAGGAGTTGATGAAAAGAATAAGACTAACTAGGATATAAGCCCAAATAAGAATAAATGTTATTCTGAATCATATAGAAATGTGAACACACGGCTAGCTGTATTCCTAAACCATTGAGGGTCACACAAATATCAGACTCTGTGTTCCCGTTGAGAAAGTCAAAATTCAAAGACTTGAATTTGACGACTTATAGTTTGATGAAGATCAAACTGGAAGCTTATAAATGAGTTTATGCACTGATTACAAATGATGAAAGAAATGGAAGTTAGCTTATTTGCTATTTAATGAATGAGAGTGGAATTGCCTGTTTTAGTTAAAGAGTTTACTAAACTGGCAGCTGCTCAATATGATAAGTAAAAATTTTGATTTCGAAATTTTCGTTTCATTATATGAACAAAATTTGTATCCTTGATACATCGGCGCTCTCAGATTGTCGATCAGAATTATAATGAGTTCGGAATCATTTATTTAGTGAATTGAGAATTTACTGATTAAATGATTGTGCTACTAGTGGTGACTACTAACATGTACAAATTCCCATAAATGTTCTAGAGGATTATATAATTAAATTAATCAATGAGTTAATTATATAAATTAAATAATCGTTATTTAATTTAATTAATGTATATATATTACATTTTATATGTTGATATAAAATATGTGTATATATAGTATTCATATATCATGTATTACAAAAAGTTGATAAATATATTATTTATTAATAATATGAAAATTTTAACATAATGAAATATAGAGTCCTAGTGGGACAATGAATAGGAGTCTTATGAGAGAAAGAGTCCTAATGAGATCAGGACTCGCATTCTATAAATACAACATGAAGGGCCATGATATCATAACATAATTTTGCACACAAAATTCACACAACAATCTTGCTTCCTTCATTCCAACTTTCGACCATCACAGTTTCTTGGGAAAAAATTTCGACCCTTAGCTTCCTTCCATTGTTGCGCTGCCATCGCTGCACCGTCTCCGGATTTTGAAAATTCGGAGGCTACAGTCTCAATGTACAAATCACTTGCGATTTCTAGTGCAATCTAAGTGAGGAAAACAATTTCCGATTGTTAACCCAATTAAACGATCAAAACCGGAGTTCCGTTTGTTGGGATTTCTAGAAGGACTATCTCCTCTTTAAACTCGAAATAGTATAGAGTCCAACATTAATATAAACTCATGTATAAAAATCCTAACACCTTATGAATGATTTTAAATATACGATGTCCAAGGACCGTTTCGACATTCGAAACGTAAAAATTTTAAACTTCCGCTGCGCCTTGGGTGCGAGAAAACAGTGTCCTAACAAATATAAGCTCAAGAATATATAACAAGAAAAACAAACATTGCCTTCATTTGAGTTTGGTTCAGCGAGTGTTGGCAGTGAAGAGGATGTGATGCCTTCTTTTATTACTGTCTGTTTATCATTACCTCTCCCTGGTTATACACGCTTTCAGCAGCGACGATATTACCGGCTTAAGGCCATCCAGTCGAGTGTGCCCTATGGGCGACCTTCTGATCCTAGTTGATCTTGTTTTTCCGCCTTTTTGGGCGTTAGGTGGTGGGTGTTCACTGTAGAGTTCTCCTTGCCCACCCTTTTGTCTTATCATGCTTGATGTATTCCGAGATACCCGCTGTTTTGTTGGCTTTTTGTTTTGCTGTATTCTAGGTTGCCTTGTCATAGTATGTCGTTATTTATGTTATGATGTTTCGATTGTACAGTCTTTTCTATGTGGGTCTTGGCCTAGTCCCCTCCCTGTAGGTTTTCTTTGCACTGCTCTTTTGTTGTATGTACTGATAGGGGTCCGCCTAATCCTTACTTCCCGCGATGTTTTTTTTTTTAAAAAAAAAATTAAAACAGCATATAGATTCTAGAAGTAGATCAAAAAGTGATACCGATGAGTGTCTCCTCTGGCGTCTTGAGAATCATAACTGTCCCGACCTGAACATCGTAGGTTTATATGATAGCATACATGTATGGAGGTCGGTCGAAAATCAAGGGCCTCATTTCTTATTCGAACTATTCAACTCGTGTGTGAACGTGAACAGCATACAACGAATGCCGGACACTATTCTTAGTAGGTATTCGAAACTGCTGGTTCGTTGAGGAGTGTACTGAACCAGGCTTTTCTCTTATATGGCACCTTTCTCTACTGGTTACACATTTTCCTTAGCTGATCTATACGCAAGCCAAATTCTTTCTTCGATCAACAGTTTCTGGTACCTCTACTAATCTAGATTTCTGACTTAATTATTTCAATTCTCATTTATTCAGTATTTTATTTTAAATACACACTTTGGATAGTAAAGTATATTGATCACTGTTACAATATCTTTTAAACGATAATGTCACTTCTAGGAAGATGTACATGATTTGCATTTGAAGTATGATGCCTTTATGCATCTAGAGAGAAGTATTGTTATATTTATGCATTTAGATGTCTAATTGTGTTATTCATACGGTGAATCTATTAACACGTTTGTATTTTGTTGGTTTTTGAATTCTTTATAGGATCCCTTGATCAGGCAAGACAATATTGTGGGGTTAGAAGATGAGACAGATACTATAATCAAGTATTTGACTGAAGAATCGGAAGAACTAGATGTCATCTCAATTATTGGTATGCCAGGACTTGGCAAAACGACACTAGCAGGAAAGATTTTTCGTGACCATAGAATTCAGTACGAATTCCCCACTCACATATGGGTTTATGTTTCTCAAGAGTTTAGGAAAAGGGATGTGTTTCTCTCCATTCTTAGCAACTTTATGAAGATCACAGATGAGATGTATCGCAAGAATGACCAAGATATATTGAATCTCCTTCTTGAGAATCTGGAGAGTGGAAAGTTCTTGATTGTCATGGATGATGTGTGGACTGCAGAGGCATGGAAAGAGCTTCAGAATGCCTTCCCAAAAGCCAATAACATGTGTAAAATCTTGATTACCAGTCGTAATGAGGAAGTTGCTTGGCAAGCTAACCGTGATCGAGAACCCCACAAGCTGCGTCTCTTAACTCCCGAAGAAAGCTGGTTGCTACTCCGATTAGAGGTATTTGGCAAACCCGAGTTCCCTTCAGAGTTAGAAGTGCTCGGAAAACTTATTGTTCAACGATGTGGCTTTCTACCGCTTGCTATAGTGGTTATTGGAGGGACTCTCGTTAAAAAAGCTCTTGCTGGAGACATGCGTGCAAGGAAAAATGCATGGGAAAAGGTGTCAGAAAGCGTGAGTACGCATCTCAATGAAGATCCGGATGAACGTATGAAAAAGATAATCTCATTAAGTTACAACAAATTGCCTTATTGCTTAAGGCCCTGTTTTCTGTATTTGGGAATGTTCCCTGAAGACTTTGAGATCCCTGTTAAAAGATTGACCCTCATGTGGATTGCAGAGGGATTTATACAACAAAAACCTGCGATAAGCTTGGAGGAAACTGCAGTAGACTATTTAGAAGATCTTATCAGTAGAAACCTAGTGATGGTAGATAAAGTAAGCCCTGATGGCAAGATTAAAACGTGTCGCATTCATGACATGCTGCGGGAATTTTGCAAAAATGAAGCTGGAAATACCAAGGAAAACTTCTTTCAAGAAATGAAAATGTCGATTGGAGGAACTTTCGAGCCTTCTATTCCCCAGGTTGAAAAATTTCGTCGTCTTTGCATACATTCCAATGTTGTAAGCTTTATCTCGGCAAAACCTTTAGGTCCACGTGTCCGTTCATTTTTGTGTCTTTCCAAGGAAGAGATCACACTGCTTCCTGAAAACATATCCTCGATCCCCTTAGCATTTAATTTACTTAGGGTTTTAGAAGGCAAGTCTTTCAAATTCACTAAATTTCCTAGTGATCTCACGAGTCTTATTCATTTGCGATACCTTGTTTTGTCAAGCAATTTCAAAATCCTCCCCGATTCAATTTCCAAGCTTTGGAACATTCAAACTTTGATAGTTGAAACAACATCACGTGGACTTGAAATCAAAACTGACATATGGAAGTTGATTCAATTGAGACATCTAAAGATAAATGCATCAATCACTTTACTGAAGACGTCAAAAACCAAAGGAGGAGAAAAGCTTCAAACACTTGGTACAATATCACCCCAAAGTTGCACAGAAGATTTTTTTGATAAGGTCCGTGGCCTAAAGAAATTGGGTATTCGTGGTAAAATAGCCACGCTTCTTGAAGTCAAAGGTTTGGAAAAGTTAGGCAATCTTGATAAATTGAAGTTAGTGAATGATACGTTTCCTCTTCCACCCTCTGAATGCAAAGTACCCCAGCTCCCACAGCCATACAAATTCCCACAAAAGTTGAGGAGTCTCACATTATCTGCCACTTTTCTTGATTGGTCCCACATGTCTACGTTGGGGATGCTGGATACTCTTGAATTACTTAAATTGAAAGATAATGCCTTTGTGGGAAGGAGCTGGGAGGCAACTGATGGCGGTTTTCGTCATCTAGAATTCCTGCTTGTTGAACGAACAGATTTAGTTGTTTGGGTCGCTTCAGGTCATCATTTTCCGAGGCTGAGATGTCTTGTACTTAGGAACTGCGAGAAGCTCGGCGAAATTCCATTTGGCCTAGTTGATACTCTCCATAAATTGGATTTGAAACGCGTCAGCAAATCCGCATCACGTTCTGCCAGGAAAATTGAGGAGGCGAAAAAAGAGAAGCAAGGAGCAGAAATACTTTCCAAAAGAAATCAATTCAAGCTCTGCATTGCTCCTGGGGACGAATGATTTCTTCCAATTTATAAAGCTCGAATGTGCTTCTAGACAGTTGGTAAATTTTTTATTTAATCTGTTTCTATCATCTTTTTTGGCCAGTATAGTAATAGTATGTATGATGATAATGCAGGCATGGAACACAAAGATAAAGGCATAATGGTTGTTTAACCAAACATGCCAGAACTCACATTCACGTCTCTCCGTAACAGTTAATGTTCTTCCTGATTTCATTCGTAAATTTTTTATGCCTTGCCGTTGGATTATTTTTCAGCTTTTTCCTCGTATGTTTATCGCATTGTTCGACTTCTGAACTTTGCAGTTATTGATTCAAAATTTCTTCTTGTTGTCATGTTCAATATTTGTGACCGTTTTCCGAGTTTGTTTCTCCTTTTGACCATGTCACTATTCTTTTACAAAGGTCCAAATGAAGTATTATTCTGTTTGATAGTATACTTTTTAAAGTTTTAAAATAAAATGTCAAATTTAAATTCGCGGACAAACTAGAATTTGGGATTCTTATATGATATTTAGGATTCCACATAACCAAACAATGGAAGAATTTTACACGAGGTGTGACAGAGACTTTGTCTACAAATTTGATAGCAGAGGGACAAGTTGGCGATGTAACAGTGACAACATGGCACTGGATGATTGGTTCCTGAATTATACATTATCTAATTTTTTTGTATTAATTAATGTTGAGAGTGAGATAAAAGATTTAAGAACAAATACTAATGGGTAAGATATCAACGGCATGTTTGGTAGAAATGAATATTCTAAACTCATTTTTTATACACATGATTGGTATAACATTAGAATTGACATTGATCGGTATATATTTATGCTTTTATTATTCATGGAAATAGACATTTCATCCATTTTTTTTATGGAATTGTTATTCTCACTCCTCATTTTCTATATTTTTAAAATATTTTCTTTATTTAGCTTAACTAGTATTAATTTATATATTTAAATAATAATAATAATAATAATAATATTTTTTTATAATATTTTATTGAAAAATAATTATTAATTAATAAGATATTACTCATAAAAATAAAATTTAATTTCATAATTATATAATAATTAATTGAGTACTAATATTTTATATTTTTATTATTTTTTAATAATAATAGACAACATTTTTTAATATTTTGAAATTTAATTAAGAAACTATTTGAAAATTAAAATAATTTCATTTCATTCATGTTTCATTTATTTTTTTTATCAATAATTTGAATGGAATAAATATATCATTATGATATAATCGATTGAAGTGTTCAGAACCAGAGAGTTCAATAAACACTTGACACAGACTACTTTTTAAAATTAATTTAGTCGGGTTGACAACTAAATTGTGTATTCTCAATTGTCAATGTCCGTAGACTACCAATTATGTGCCGAAGTAAGCCAAACCGACAGATTAAAACAAATGAAATAATGACTTGGCTATGTAAACTGAATGGTAAACCAGAAATGAGTACACAAGTCTATTTCTGGATGTTCGGAGAACTCAAGCTCCTGCGTCACACTTTCTTCATTTTGGGAAGGTTTACTGTAACGTCCCGAAAATTTGAAAGTCCACGTAAACCACATGCGTGAAAGTTATCAAATTTTTTTGTATTTTATTAAATTATTTTAATGCATTAAATACATGATTATTGCATGTTATGTGTTTTAATTCATAGGTTATTAAAGTTTAATGCAAAAAGACATTTAATAGTATTCGTGCTCGAACGAGGAACGGAGACCGGTGATAATTAAGAAAAAATGTTTTTATTAAATAATTATTTTTAATTATTTAATATATGGTGTATTTAAGTATGATTTTTGAAAATGAGCCTTGGTTGGGTATTTTTATTAACCATGTTATACTTTTAACCGGTACGCAAATTTTAACGATTCGGAGGACTTTTGAGGGTTCGGGCAATATTTTCAAAAACATACCAAACCAAAATATTTTTCGGGGATTTTTTGGGATTGATGGGTTTATTTTATTGTATAATGGGCCTAAAACCATTTTAATCCTTTGATTTTAATTAAGGGCCCATTTGCACCTTTAAGTATGACTTAAACCTCATTTGGCAAACCCTAAACCTAACCCCAACCCCACTCCCATGACATTTAAATGAAGTAAATAACATACGCGGAAGCCTTAGCATTTCAAAGGGAAAGAAATATATATTATTTACATCAAAACCATTTCCAAGGTTAAGGTACATGATCATTCACAATGTATTATCCATAACATAACCAAAAGCCAACACAAACCTCTCCTTTCATTCATTTACTAAACTACATGACATTTTAAAACTTTACATATATTCACTCCACCACAATTCAAAATGACAAAACCAAAAAGTCTTTCCCTTGGCATCTTATATGACTTCCCCCGCTTTGAACAATCCATTTCAGTTCTTCTTATCACCTGCATCACATGACATTAACTGGAATGAGAATAAAACTCAGTAAGTAAGAAGCTGTACATAGCAATTACATATGCATAGTGATGTGACTTCGTTGAAATGGATGAGCCGGGTAAGGAGCTCCAACGGGTCAAATCAATAATTTATAGTTTTTAGAGAATTTGAGTGAAGATAATGGCTTTAATAGCACCTGCAAACAATGAAAGGAACTCGTGAATGGGCGCCGGAGGGGTGTCCGGCGTGGCCACTCCGATGCTTAAGTCAGCAGGTTGAAGATGAACACAAGCAATATTTGGGAGAAAATATGTATAATGCTTAANAATATAAGTACCCGGGTAATCAATTGCCCGAGCCACCTCGAGAATTGAACCATACTCGAGTATGATTGACATAGGACGTCTAATCTGTCAGAACAACTTGGGCTTGGAGTGTCCTATAAGTCATCAGAAGATAGGGTATGAGCAGCCGACTTGCCATACTTAGTAGGTAACACTGGAATCGAGGNGTCCGGGTCATCAACGACCCGGATCCTTATGGAAACGACCCGGATCCTTATGGGGATATCACCACCCATCCCTAAAATAGTCGGGCTAGAGCTTGACTCGCTGTCCCGATCAGTCCAAGATAATTAACAGTGCACAAAATTGAAGTCTTCAAATATCCCATAGATGAGATGAAATGCTGAGACCTCCTGTCCCCTGGATTCATAATAACTTATTGTTTAACATTCTTGGGCCATGTCGCTATTACCACGATGACACGTGTCACAGCATAAATTCCCGCCTAAAAGACGTTTCACATTTCGAGAAGTGGATAAGTCTGACGCCTTGATAACCGTACACGTCTTTTCACCTCTTGGCCCCATTTCCAAAAACGTATCTTAGTCGTTCGTGCATTTACAGATCAACGGCTGTGATTAGCTCCTTCCTCCTATACATAGCCATTCACCCACTTTTCAATCGTACTCTTAAAGGAATATCCAGGAAACAAAATGGCTGGTGCAAGTAGTTCGAAAACTCCGAGTATGACCGAAGCCTTAAAGGAATCCGCTCTAGAGATTCGAAAATCTACTATGGAAGATGAAGTGTTTCACGCAATTCTTGACTACTGGGAAGAGCTTCAGGGGCTGAAACTTCTTTATGATTCTGGGGAAGATATCACTCCTAGCCTGGTGGCCAAACTGAGGAGAGTGCGAGAGCACTTGCATATAGCTGAGTGGGTAGACGTCTTTACAGATGGTCGTATCTACCAATTAATGCTTCGGAAAGAAATAAAGATCCTTAAGCGTATTGCCGATTCAGACAGCTTCCTGAAGACTTCCACCAGACCTTTAGCTGCTTGGGTGAAAATATGGATAATTGCTGTAGAGGAAGAATACGATGATGTAGTACGTGCTAATGTCTATGGTTGAATAAAATACTAATTCAAGCCTGTCTCTGTCGTTATTTTGCTGTAATCCCTTAAGTTTATCGGTTGATGCATATATATCGCAAGTGGAACAAGGTTAATTGATAAACCACAATGCTAAACCTTAACATCTCCCGGGCTTTCCTTGAAATACCCGGGCCTCTAGCCTCCCGGGCTTTCCTTGAAATGCCCGAGCCTCATGCCTCCCGGGCTCTGAATACGGTGCTCTGTCGGTTATTCTTCTCTGGCATTCCAAGAGACGTCATTATGACACACGCTTCGCATTCATATCGTTCCATATTCCAAGAATATGTTAATTCCGATACATTGATACCTGTAGCCCCGTCTCTCCTCATAAATAAAAAACTTTTAGACTAGCACACGGCTCTCCACCTTCTTCAACATTAAATACCACCTGTCTATAAATAGGAAGATGAAAGTGAAATAAGAATAATAATCCAATATGCCGAGTTCGAGTGAGTCTACTGCTGGTAGCAGCACGCATGCCATTGTCACAGATGAGATGCTTCCTTATCTGGAAGACTTGAAGAAAACTATTGAAGAATATATCTCGGTAAAGGTTATGTCTTCATGGTTCAATATTCAAGATCTCCAGAATTCTTATCAACATGGTTTGGCATTTACTCGTTCCCAGAGGGCAGTAGCGAGAAGATACAAACAACAATTTGATGTCAACCACGTTACAGAGTTAGCAACTGACCAAGTTCTCCTGCATGCAATGCTATGGAAGGAGTGGCATCAGCTAAAGAAGATTTCCTCTGTCGAATCCTTCACTAGTTTAAGAATCCATGAACTGAATAATTGGATAGTTGAGTGGCAGGATTCTGTAGATTCTGAACTAGCTGCTGTAACGTGGCATAGATTATTTCCTCAATAAAATTTTAGTAGATGTAATTCTTTTTCTTCCTCTTCTTCTGCCAATGAATTCTGGGCTTTACAATGAAATGCCGGGTTCTCACACCACCCGGGTTCAAAATAAAATGTTGGATTTTAACTAGAGTACCGGGGCCTCAAATCTCCCGGGCTGATAATAAGATTTCGGGGCTTGATATCTCCCGGGGTTAACATGAAGTGTCAAAATGACGTGTGCCCTTTCATTCCAACGGTCAGGAACGTTTCGCCTTACGAGGAACCGATAAGTCTGACACTTTAATAATTGCGTGTGTCCTTTCGTATACCGGCACACTTTTCGGGGTGCATCCTGATCGTCCAAGTATGTTTGGATCGACGGCCGAGATCCGTTCCCATAGCCTATACATATTAGGCCTCCTATTTTCGAAAAAACACTCACAAATTTGAAATCTCGGCGAAGCCCTTGCGAATTTTTCCCTTGAAGTTCCTCCGCGCAAAAACCATGCGCTCCGACGATCCTCCACCGTCTTCTTCAAAAAAAAAAACTCATAAGTTTTTCCTTCAAATTATGTCTGCATCTACTTCTTCGACTTCAGGAGCCAATGCGCGAGGCTCGCCTAATTACGAGTCCACCGCGCTGCGCTCTGATTCCTCTCCTTCTCCGCCTCGCCGCTCTATTACTCGGCCTCCTAAGAAACCCTCAATTTACCAAACGACACTAGTCTCTTCCAAACCCTCCTCTTCGAGCCATGCCCGAGCTCTTGCAAAGAGCAAGGGTAAGGGTAAAGCCCGGGTCTCGAGCCCTCTTTCTTCCGAGACCCCAGGAATTCCCTGGTTCTCCTCCATGAGTAGCACTCTGCGCTCAGGGGCAGAAGAAGAGCTCCGGGCTCTGGGCTCTATCCCCTCCACTTTTCCCATTCTAATCCCCGATCCTTCTGATCGGGCAGATCATCCTCCACCCGGCTATACTACTTTTTTTCGGGATCAAGTTAGAAATGGTCTCCGATTCCCCCTCCCTTCTTTTTATATCGAGGTTGCTATGTTTTTTGGTGTACCTATCAACCAACTCCATCCTAATTCTTTCAGGATTATGGCCTCGACCTATGTCCTTTTCAAAATGAACAATCTTCTGATCACTCCCCTTATCCTTCACTATTACTTCACTTGCCGATTTGGGGATAACGCTTTTTCCTTGACGGCCCGGTTCAATTCCCGTTTCCTTGATGACATCCCTTCTTCCCAGAAAGGATGGAAAGGAAGATATTTCTTTCTTCAACTTCCGACCCCTCTCTCTTGCCAAACTGGTTTTCTGCTTTCCCTACCCCCACAACCTACCCTTCCCAGGGCTTATAAGTATGAAGAACCATACCTGATAAGCCAGCAATTAGTAGAGGGTAAAAAATATCCCTCCACTCCCCTTATCTCCACTGAGAACCTGATAGCGTACGGGTTGAGCGCCCGGGCCGAGGACCCCCTGGACCGGGTAATCGACGAAGTTGCAGGCTCGGGTTCTCAACCTGGTAATGCATCTCTCTTCCCTTCTCTTATCTCTTGTTCTTTGTTTATATTTATTTAATTTCTCACCACCCTATTCCTCTTTATACATAAAATCCCAATATGCAGGCGGCCTTTGCCAAGAAGCGGGCAGCTGAGAAGGCGGCCCGAGAAAAGGAAATAGCAGCTCGCCGAGCAGCTGTGGAAAAAGAAAAGCAGCGGGCTGCGGAGGAGGCAGTCCGGAGAACTGAAGCTATCCAGGGTAGCACTCCCCGGGTAATGACTGAGACTTCGGAGGAGGCTGAAGATTTCATTCCTCACAGTCAGAGGAAACGAAAAGCTGCTGCGGACCCCGAGCTAGTTGTTCTCGAAGATCTCCCTGAGGACGGCCAGGGAACCTCCCGATCTGCCCAATGCCCTCCCCTCCGTCCTCCTTCCGCTGAAGCACCCGGTCAGGAGCTTCCTCCATCTGATCAGCCTTCTCAGGCCAATATCTTTTTTGAGGGGGCTACTTCTACTGGCGTCATGCGACTTAAGCAGATACTCAATCCTGCTTAGGAGGCACTTTTGAAGAGCAGTCCCGCCAGTGTTAGATTCTTCGAGGGATCAAACCGGCTCCTATCTGTAAGTTTTATCCCTTCTTTTTCTTTCTTAGATGCTCGTTTTCTGCCCTCCCCCTTCTCTTTTTTCTTTTTTTTCTTTTTTTTTTTTAAACTTCTCTTATATATGCGGCTCATATGATCATCTCGGCGTTTGAGGAGGTGGCCGTAGTGGCCACGAAAAAGGGGCAGCAAGCCCGGACTGCTCAAGAAATCAATGATCAACTTCAAGGGGAGCTTGCTCGGGCTCAAAAAATTTACGAGGATAAAACGGCCGGTCTCCAAGCTTCCCTAGATCAACAATTGGCCTCTGCCCAGATTGCCCGGGATGAAAGTGTAGCCCGGGAAGAGGAGCTTGGGAGGCGGATTGCCCTCCTTGATTCCCGAGTTGGCTACCTTGAGGATGAAGCCAACATACAGCAGCATCGGGCCGTTGCTGCAGAGGATAGGCTTAGGCTCCTGCAACTGACTCAAGAGGAATGGCGAACCGTCTTCCTTCACTCTTCGGAATTTCAAGCGGCTGTTGAAGACAAGTCTTACCACTACTTCAAAGTCGGCTTTCAGAAATGCCAGGAGCAATTTGAGGAAGAAGGCCTAATCCCATCAAATAAGGAGGGCTTCCCGGATATAGATAAGGCCATCGATTCCCTTCCCAAGGACGATGCTGCTGTCAAGGAGGCCGAGAAGGCTCCTGAAGAGGCCGGAGAGCAATCCACTCCAGTAGACGTAGATTGAATAGGATTGTAATTATTTTCAATTTTCCTTCAGCCTTCGGGCATAAATTACAACTCTCTCTATATACATCGGTTGATGTTTTTTTTTCTTTTTTTTTACGATGCTCAAATATCTCCTCAATTACCCATTTACTTGAACTCATAATAACTTCAAAAATTTCCAAGTGTTATGAATTAACCGGGAGTTCTAATAAGTAACCTGTACAAAGGATCATCTCTCCGGACAACAACTCGTGCTCTTAATATATGCAAGAATCATAGGTCTTTTTAGGTCAAGACATAGGCTTGAATAACCGTGAAATATGAATCTTGGATTGGAGGGCGTATTCCAGGATTAAAGAATGTCGAGGTTCGGAAACCCAAGCCAGGGTGTAGCGTCATGGGCTTTTAAGAACAAAGGTGCGGAGCCTTGGGCCGGGGATCATGTCCCGGGTCTTGGGAATGGTCGAGGTGTGGTTCCCCGAGCCAGGGTGTAGTGCCCTGGGCTTTTAAGAGCCAAGGTGCGGAGCCTTGGGCCGGGGATCATGTCCCGTGACTTGGGAATGGTCGAGGTGTGGTTCCCCGAGCCAGGGTGTAGTGCCCTGGGCTTTTAAATTGGTTCTTCCCGAGTCTAAGATACGACAAATAATATAATACTTCTCTTTGAGAAAAACAGATCTTTCATTATATCTTCAACCAATCAATTACATCTGTTAGGAATAGTACTGCTTTAAATTAAATACATTCCAAGGCCTTTTGAGAGAGCGTCCATGCGTGTCTTCTAAATAAAAAGATCCCGAGCTAACCCTCCGGGTAATTTTATACGGTCCTTCCCACCGAGCTTCTAGTTTCCCAACATCGCCGGCAGGATTAACTTTTTTCATGACTAAATCCCCTATTTGAAAATCTCGAACTCGGACCTTTTTATTGTATGATTTCATGACCCGACCTCGGTATGCTTCCTTTCGAATTATTGCTCGGTCTCTTCTTTCTTCTACCAAATCCAATTCCATGGCCCGACTTTGATCATTGCCGCCTGGATAAGATTCTACCCGGTGAGAAGTTTGCCCAATTTCAACAGGAAGGACTGCTTCAGAACCATATACCAGGTTGAAAGGAGTTTCTTGAGTAGGTGCTCGGGGAGTAGTTCTGTACGCCCAGAGAACACTGGGTAATTCTTCCACCCAATCTTTTCCCTTGCCTTGTAGCCTGGTCTTCAATGCTTGTATAATAATTCTGTTAATAAATTCTGTTTGACCATTAGCTTGAGGATAGGCAACAGAAGTAAAAGACTGAGTGATTTGCATTTCATTACACCAAGATGTAATTCCTTTGCCCTGAAATTGTCTCCCGTTATCTGAGATTAGTCTTCTGGGCAATTCGAACCGGCACACAATGTTCTTCCACAAAAATTTCAATACTTACTGCTCAGTAATTCTAGCCAATGGCTCGGCTTCTACCCATTTGGAAAAGTAATCCACAGCCACCAGTAAGAACTTCTTTTGAGCCCTGGCAGTTGGGAAAGGACCAACGATATCCAGGCCCCATTGATCAAAGGGACAAGATGCCCAGATAGGCTTCATGGGAGTGGCCGGACTGTGCTGCAAGTTTGAGTGATGTTGACATCTCTTACAAGCTTGGACCACTTGAGCAGAATTCTGGCTAAGAGTTGGCCACCAGAATCCGGCAAGCATTGTCTTCCGGGCCAAAGCCATCCCTCCGAGATGCTCAGCACAACATCCCTCATGTATTTCTCGGAGGACATAATCCACTTCTCCTTCAGATAAGCATTTTAGCAGAGGTCCCTGGAATGATTTTCTGTATAAGATTTTATTTAAGAGAACGAACCTGGAAGCTTGTCTCTTGATTCTTCGAGCCCGAGTCCTGTCTTCAGGTAATTCATTTGTTGTAATGAATTTAATCAATGACGTCATCCAGGAGTCCTCGGGTACTGGTAGTATTTCTTCCTCGGTGGACAGGACCAAACGGGAAACATGCAAAATTTCCCGGGTGTTGACTTCTGATAATGAGGCAGCCATTTTTGCAAGAGCGTCTGCCTCTCCATTTTCCTCACGGGGTATTTGTTCGATACTCCAATCCACAAAGATTGCTGCTTGGGTTTTTATGAGCTGTAAATATTTGAGCATCCTGTCATCTTTAGCTTCATAAGCACCCTTTATCTGCTGAGTGATTAATTGTGAATCAGAATATACAATAATACGGGAAGCTCCAATCTCTTTAGCAGCTCGGATTCCTGCAAGGACAGCTTCATACTCGGCTTCCTTGTTAGTAACCCGGGAATCAATTCTTAAAGCCAACTTAATCTTCTCTCCTGGAGGAGATATTACTACAACACCTATTCCGCACCCTGCAAGGCTAGACGCCCCATCCACAAACACCCTCCATACTTCATCTTCATCAGGTTGTACCATCTCGGACAAAAAGTCTGATAGGGCTTGCGCTTTAATGGCCACCCGGGGTTTGTATTCGATATCATACTCTCCTAACTCCACTGCCCATTTGATCATTCGCCCTGATACTTCCGAATGAGTCATGATCCTGCCTATAGGACTATTAGTCAAGACAATTATTCGATGTGACAGGAAGTTAGGCCTTAGCTTCCGGGCAGTCATGATCAAGGCCAGAGCGATCTTCTCCACTTCACTGTACCGGAGTTCGGGTCCTCTCAGAGCATGGCTGACATAATAAACAGGCCTTTGATCGGAGCCTTCTTCTTTTATTAGAACTGAGCTGACAGCATACTCTGTGGTGGATAGATAAACAAATAATTTTTCCCCGGGCTCTGGTTTCACCAACACAGGGAGCTCTGCAAGATGGATTTTCAAGTCCTGGAAGGCTTGTTCACATTTATCATCCAATCCGAATTGTCGTGCATTCCTCAATACCTGAAAGAAAGGATAACTCCTGTGTGCTGATCGGGAAATAAATCGAGAGAGGGAAGCAATCCTCTCGGTCAGCTTTTGTACGTCTTTGACAGATCGAGGAGATGGCATGCACAGCACGGATTTGACTTTCTCCTGATTTACCTCAATTCCCCGATCTGTCACTATGAATCCAAAGAATTTTCCACTCTTTACGCCAAAAATGCACTTGGCCGGGTTAAGCTTGATTCCGTAATATACGAGAGTGGCAAAGGTTTCTTCTAGATCCTCAATAAAGCTGGCCACCTCCCGGGTCTTCCCCAGGATATCATCCACATAGACTTCCACGTTTCGCCCCAGTTGCTTCTCGAAGACTTTGTTCATCAAACGCTGGTAAGTAGCTCCTGCATTCTTTAACCCGAAAGGCATTACAATATAACAAAATGTACCTCCCGAGGTGATGAAGCTAGCTTTATCTTGATCACTCTTGGCCAGGGGGATTTGATGGTACCCCTCGTATGCGTCCATGAAACTCAGTAATTCGAAGCCCGATGTGGAATCCACCAATTGATCAATACGGGGCAGAGGATAATGATCCTTGGGACACGCCTTATTGAGATCGCGAAAATCCACACACATGCGCCACTTCCCTGTTGATTTAGGCACTAATACCACATTCGAGAGCCAAGTGGGGAATTGAATTTCCCGAATGTGACCGGCTTTCAAAAGCTCTTTTACTTGTTCATCAATAACTTTGTCCTTTTCGGGGCCAAAGTGTCTCTTTTTCTGCTTTATCGGGTGAGATCCCGGGAGGATATTTAGTTGGTGCTCAGATATCAAGGGAGAGATTCCCGTCAATTCCTACTGGGACCATGCAAAAACGTGAATGTTATCCTTTAAACAGTTAAGGAGACTGACCCGGGTGGATATGTTAAGATCTCGGGCCACCCGGATCTGCTGTCCTGGTCCAATCTCCACAACTTCCTGCTCCTCTTCTGCCACAAAATGCACTTCTCCCTTCTCAACTGCTCCTCAACCTACTTCATCAGTTCGGGCCTTCTTCCCAGCCTTCTTTGCTTTGCTCTGATCTACCCGGACAGCTTCTACATAACATTTCCGGGAGGAAGGTTGGTCTCCCCGGACTTCACCCACTCTACTACCAACCGGGAACTTAATCTTTTATTGATAGGTAGATGCTACGGCTTTTAATTCATTCATAGCGGGCCTCCCCAAAATTATATTATATGATGAAGGGGAGTCTACCACAGTAAAAGTAGTCATCACCGTCTTCTTGAGATCCTGGGAACCCAGGGTTAATGGTAGGACGATTTCCCCTTCCGGGTAGACCACATGGCCAGCAAAACCAAAGAGGGCAATTTCCACGGTTTCCAAATGGTAGCCCTGCAAATCCATCTGCACAAAAGCATATTTAAAAATTACATTTATAGAGCTTCCCGAGTCAACAAAGACTCTCAGAATGTCATAATTGGCCACTCGGGCTTGGATAACCAGGGCATCATTATGGGGTAGGTTCACCCCCTTCAAATCCTCTGGGTCAAAACTGATGACCGCTTCACTCCTTCTCATTCCATCTACCTCCATACATTCCCTCCTACTCCTCGACTTCCTCGCCCGGTTGGAGTCTCCATCAGTAGAGCCTCCTGATATCATTTTTATCAATCCTGTAGCAGGGGGTGAATTCTTTTTCGTCTCAATATCGGGCTCTCTTCTCCTAACGGGCTCTCCTCTTGGTACATTCCTCATACTTCCTCCCCGAGCGTTGGGCCCTGGCTGTGAAGATGTCCATGGCAATCTCGGCCTCTTATGGGCTTGACTTTGCTCTGGGGCGGAAGGGAAGGAATAGTTTCCCTTCAATGTTTTGCAATCTTCGGTGTTGTGATAACACACCTTATGGAGAGTACAAAATCCTCTTTTCTCAGGTCGGGATAATTGATGGTCCGGGGCCAGATCCCTACTGCATTCCTGAACCTCTCTGTCCCGGGTAATCTTAAGAGGCACGTGGTGAGAGAAGTGTCCTGGATTATTCCTTCTCTGTCCTTTCTCCTCGGGCCTAGCTACCCGGTCTCCTCTTTCTTTTCTTACAGCTTCCCTCTTCTGCTTCTGGGCTTCCTCCATGTTGATGTATTTTTCTGCCCGGGATAATAAGTCTTCGAAATCCCCGGGCACTTTTTTGGTCAACGACTTGAAAAATTCACCCTCCCTCAAGCCTTGTGTGAATGCCGTAGTTTTTGTTTCAGTAGCGCAAGTAGGTACATCCAAAGCCACTCTATTAAATCTTTTAATATAAGCCCTCAAACTTTCATCCAGGTTCTGTTTGACTTCAAAAAGACTAAAAGCGGTCTTCTTGTATTTCTTGCTGCTACTGAAGTGGTGTAGGAACACCTTCTGGAAGTCTTTAAATGAATTAATACTCTTAGGGGACAGTCCTTCAAACCACCTTTGAGCTGAGTCCACCAAAGTGGTGAGGAACACTTTACACTTGATTCGATCTGTGTAACAGTGTAACATGGCCATGTTTTCAAACCTGGCTAGGTGCTCCTCAGGATCCGCATTGCCATCGTAATCTTTTACTTTGGCGGATTTGAAGTTCCCGGCAAGAGGTTCCCGGACAATGATATCAGTAAATGGGCAACCCTTAGTAGTAGCTCGAGAAATGCTACGACTCTCCAACTGCCCTTCCAGAACTTTCATTTTCTGTCTTAACTCCAACAACTCCTCAGCCACGGTAGGTGATTTGGATCCAGCACTAGACTCCTCGTCCTCTCCTCTCACTTCCTCCTCCCTCAACTCTTGCTCTTGCTCCTGCTCATTGATTTGCACATCTCTGGGTGGTGTAACTTGACGAGAAGTTTCTCTCCTGGCCACAGCCTTCTCCTCCGCTTCGGAGATTATTCTTGCCAACTCCTCCGGGGTCATGGTAATAAGATTGGGTCCCGTGGGAGGAACACCCTCACCTTGCCTCGAAGTACGCGCATTATCCCCATGAGCCCGGGAATTTTCTTGGTTAGTTCTTCGAGTATGAGCCATATCAACGCCTTAATCTCAAGTTTCCCACAGACGGCGCCAATGATGTGACTTCGTTGAAATGGATGAGCCGGGTAAGGAGCTCCAACGGGTCAAATCAATAATTTATAGTTTTTAGGGAATTTGAGTGAAGATAATGGCTTTAATAGCACCTGCAAACAATGAAATGAACTCGTGAATGGGCGCCGGAGGGGTGTCCGGCGTGGCCACTCCGATGCTTAAGTCAGCAGGTTGAAGATGAACACAAGCAATATTTGGGAGAAAATATGTATAATGCTTAAGAGTTCAAAGATTTCAGCCTCTATAAATGACATTAATACCTGCTATTTATAGTAGAAGATGAGGTAGGTACCTCGATTCCAGTGTTACCTACTAAGTATGGCAAGTCGGCTGCTCATACCCTATCTTCTGATGACTTATAGGACACTCCAAGCCCAAGTTGTTCTGACAGATTAGACGTCCTATGTCAATCATACTCGAGTATGGTTCAATTCTCGAAGTGGATCGGGCAATTGATTACCCGGGTACTTATATGAGCGCTCGGGCGATGATTGCGCGGGAGACCGGGCTGTTCGAAAAATACTTGGGAAACATGTAGTGCTCGGGCTCTTGATAGTGTCCGGGTCATCAACGACCCGGATCCTTATGGCAACGACCCGGATCCTTATGGGGATATCACATAGCTTTGGCTTAGAACATGGCTATAGCAATGGCGATAAAGAATGAATTACAAATCTCAAATCAATGTAAAAGGTATCATATCATGAATTAAAGGAAGGAAATGACAGTTCTGTGACCTGTGACCTGTGACCTGTGGCAAGTATCTCTTTGATTTACCTAACCCTAAGCTACGAAGAAGTACCGGTTCAAATTCTTGACCGCAAGATAAAAGTATTGAGAAACAAAGAGATTGGTATTGTAAAAGTTCTATGGCGGAATCATATGATTGAAGAGGCGACTTGGGAACCGGAGGAAGAAATGAAACATCGTTATCCCAATTTATTCATTCAACGGTAAGCAAATTTCGAGGACGATATTTTTATAAGGAGGGGAGATTGTAATAGCCCAACCTTTTATCATGTGAATATTTATGGTTTATTATTGTTATGAACATGTTTTATAATTTAATGGTTGAGTTTATGTTGAAGGGTTATTGTTTATGGTTAAGTTTATTGAATGGTAAAGTATGATTATTGTTTTTGGTGTTATGTTTCATAGTTGTTGATGGTTATGGAGGGGGAATGAGTTCATTGATGGTTTGAATTTGTGTTGATATTGGATTTGTTAGAGGTTTTGGAGTGGATGTTTTGATAACTATAGTTTTTAGAAGATTGGAGTGTAGAAACGGTATGAAAATTACGGCAGTTGTTAAGGTTTTTAGCATAATAATTTGTATAATGATCCAAATGTTGTGAGGCCACTTCCATTAGAAATATATGATATAAGGCTATAACTTTCATGCTTTGCATTTTGTTCAAATCATTAGGAAAGACGAGCCAAAAGTGGCCCGAAGTGTGTGTGTATCGTTGTTCTTGCACTGACACATGTTGGGAGAATGGGCATAACCTTTTACTCAGACTTTCAAAAGACATGAGGCTAATTGGAGATGCAAGAAAAGACATAGGGCTACAACTTTCATGTTTACCACTTTGGCTAATTCGGAAGCAAAATTGCAGTTTTGGCCCTTGGCAGTGGGTACACGGACCCCTACACGGG
>NC_133320.1:10648160-10728283 GCF_012295235.1 Primulina huaijiensis
CTTGCGAAAACCTTTTAAATTGCATAAACATGAGTATATAAACATCTAAAATAATTTAATCATATATCATGCATCATTTAAATCTTTATTTAATTAGATTAAATTTTATAATTATGCATGAAGTTTACGCGTACTGGTTTTTGGGTACTACAGTTCCTCTCCCCTTAAATAAATTTCGTCCTCGAAATTAAGGCTTACCGAATAGTTCCGGGTAGCGACTCCTCATGTCGGCTTCGGTCTCCCAAGTAGCTTCTTCGTCGGAATGATTCAGCCACTTGACTTTGACCAACTTGGTAACTTTGTTCCGTAGTCTCCTCTCCTGCCGGTCTAAAATCTGAATCTGCTTTCTTCGTATGACAGGTTCGATGATAGCTGTAACGGTTCAAAGCTTAGTACATGTTAAGGATTTGCCATGTACTTCCTTAGCATCGAAACGTGGAACACATTGTGTACACCTTCCAGATTCGACGGCAGTGCTACTCGATAGTCTAGTGTTCCCACTTTCTCGAGAATCTCGAACGGACCTATGAATCTCGGACTCAACTTGCCCTTTTTCCCAAATCTCATAACACCTTTCATAGGTGTTATTTTTACGAAGACATGATCTCCTATGGCAAATTCAAGGTCTCTTCTTCTCTTGTCAGCGTAACTCTTTTGACGACTCTGAGCAGTCTTCATCCTGTCTCGAATCTTGACTACTACGTCTACAGTCTGCTGGAAAATCTCTGGACCAAGCTCTGATTTCTCGCTGACTTCATCCCAATGAATAGGCGTTCTGCACTTCCTTCCATATAATGCCTCGTAGGGATCCATATNCATATGACAGGTTCGATGATAGCTGTAACGGTTCAAAGCTTAGTACGTGTTAAGGATTTGCCATGTTCTTCCTTAGCATCGAAACGTGGAACACATTGTGTACACCTTCCAGATTCGGCGGCAGTGCTACTCGATAGACTAGTGTTCCCACTTTCTCGAGAATCTCGAACAGACCTATGAATCTCGGACTCAACTTGCCCTTTTTCCCAAATCTCATAACACCTTTCATAGGTGTTATTTTTACGAAGACATGATCTCCTACGGCAAATTCAAGGTCTCTTCTTCTCTTGTCAGCGTAACTCTTTTGACGACTCTGAGCAGTCTTCATCCTGTCTCGAATCTTGACTACTACGTCTACAGTCCGCTGGACAATCTCTGGACCAAGCTCTGATTTCTCGCCGACTTCATCCCAATGAATAGGCGATCTGCACTTCCTTCCATATAATGTCTCGTAGGGATCCATACCTATAGATGACTGAAAGCTATTGTTATAGGTGAACTCCACTAGTGGTAACTTAGATTCCCAATTCCCATGGAAATCGATCACACATGCACGTAGTAAGTCTTCTAAAATCTGTATCACCCTCTCGGACTGACCATCTGTCTGAGGATGGAATTCTGTACTGAATAGCAATTTCGTTCCCATTGCGGAATGTAAGCTCTTCCAAAAGGATGACGTGAACCTCGGGTCTCTGTCAGATACTATGGTAACTGGAATCCCGTGTAATCTGACTATCTCTCGGATATAAAGCTCTGCATACTGTGTCATGGAAAATGTTGTCTTTATCGGCAAGAAGTGAGCCGACTTGGTGAGACGATCAACGATTACCTAGATGGCGTTAGATCCTCTGACTGACCTCGGCAACCCAACTACGAAGTCCATGGTAATGTTCTCCCATTTCCATTCGGGGATAGGAAGAGGTTTGAGCATTCTTGATGGTCTCTGATGCTCTGCTTTCACATGCTGGCAAGTTAGACATTCTGATACAAAACGTCGAATGTCTCGTTTCATTCCTGGCCACCAATATAGCATTTGCAAGTCCTTATACATCTTGGTACCTCCTGGATGAATGGAATATGGTGCGGAATGTGCTTCTGACAATATGTCTCCTCTAATCGAATCATCTCTAGGTACCCAAATCCTTCCTCGATACCTCACAATCCCATCGCTTACTGTATATAGCTTACGGCCTTTATATTCGTCTCTCGATCTCCATTTCCGCAATTGCTCATCAGATGACTATCCACTACGAATACGGTCTATCAAAGTAGACTGTACTGTCAAGGTAGATAATCTCGGAGCTCTGCCCCTAGGATAGACCTCTAGATCGAATCTCTGCATCTCTTGCTGTAGAGGTCTTTGTACTGAAAGTGGTGCTATACCTCCTGCTTTCCTACTCAAGGCATCAGCGACTACATTGGCTTTTCCCGGATGATAGTTGATGTCACAGTCATAATCTTTCACCAACTCTAGCCACCGTCTTTGTCGCATGTTCAATACCTTCTGAGTGAAGAAATATTTGAGACTCTTGTGATCAGTAAATATCTGACACTTCTCACCACACAAGTAGTGTCTCCATATCTTTAAGGCAAAAACCACGGCAACTAACTCCAGATCATGAGTTGGATAGTTCTTTTCGTGTACCTTCAACTGTCTGGAGGCATATGCGATGACTCGGCCATGCTGCATCAGTACAACGCCTAATCCAAGTTTAGAAGCATCGGTGTACAACACAAAGTTGCCTTGTCCTGATGGCATGGCTAAAACTGGCGCTGTTATAAGAGCTTGCTTCAAAGTGTCAAAGCTTTTCTGACAGTCAGCACTCCATACAAACTTGGCATTCTTCTTCGTCAATGACGTGAGTGGCACTGCAATAGAAGAAAATCACTTGATGAATTTTCTATAGTAACCCGCTAAGCCCAAGAAACTGCGGATCTCTGATGCGTTCTTCGGTTCAACCCAATCTTTCACTGTTTCTACCTTGGACGGATCAAGTTCAATGCCACTACTAGAAATAACATGTCCCAAAAATGCCACATTCTCTAACCAAAATTCACACTTGCTGAATTTTGCAAACAACTTACGATTCTGCAGTACTTGCAATGCAGTGCGTAGATGCTGGTAGTGCTCCTCATGGTTCTTTGAATAAATGAGGATGTCATCTATGAATACAATGACAAACTGATCCAAGTAAGGCTGAAATACGCGATTCATGAGATCCATGAAGATCGCTGGAGCATTTGTCAATCCAAACGGCATAACTAGGAATTCGTAATGCCCATAGCGAGTTCTGATGGCAGTCTTGTGCACATCTGCGTCTTTCACCCTTAGCTGATGGTATCCAGAACGAAGATCTATCTTAGAAAATACAGAAGCTCCTTGCAATTGATCGAATAAGTCCTCGATCTTAGGCAGTGGGTACTTATTCTTCACTGTAACTCTGTTCAGCTATCGGTAATCGATGCAAAGCCTCATGCTTCCATCCTTCTTCTTCACGAAGAGTAATGGTGCGCCCCAAGGTGAGCAAATAGGGCGTATGAATCCTTTATCCAATAGCTCTTGTATATGCTGTTTGAGCTCCTTCATCTCTGCGGGCGCTAATCGATATGGTGCCTTGGAGATTGGCACAGTACCTGACAAAAGTTCAATAGAAAACTCTATCTCGCGCTCAGGTGGGATACCTGCGATATCGTCGGGGAATACATCGGGAAAATCTTGACAACTGGGACCTCTGCTACTGTCTGACTGGTAGCAGCAGGGGCTGAAATAATGCTCGCTAAGAATGCCTGGCACCCCTTAACTATAAGCTTCCTTGCTTTAAGGCATGATATCATCCGAGGCAAGTTGCTGCAACCACTTGGCTCGAACACAAACTCCTCTTCACCTAATGGTCTGACCCTCACTGATTTTTGTTGGAAGTTGATTGTTACTCCATTCTTTGACAACCAATCCATTCCTATAATGATGTCAAACTCGGGGACCGGCAATACTATAAAGTCAGCATAGATTGTGTGGCCTTGTAGCTCGAGACTCAAGTCTCTGACCACACTAGAAGTAGACAGTTTCTCTCCAGATGGAACGGTCACAGAATAACTCACGTCGAGCCTGGTGGGCTTGACGTCCAAAAATTTCACAAAGCCGTTTGATATAAAAGAATGAGTAGCCCCAGAATCTAATAGAGCATTTGTGGCTACTCCCGCTATATAGATCATCCTTGAGATAATGTTAGAATATACTCAACCCAACAATTTACAAAAAGGCTAACTTAATCTCATGCATAGGCTAAATCCACTATCCTAAAGTTCTCATGCAAATTTCGAAAATTAGCCTACTAGTATACCCAAAATTCGAACCATGCAAAATAAATTCCAACAAATAATACGGTGCTAAATAAATTATATTACCTGTCAAGAGTGTAGTGTCTGGGTCTGCCTCCTCGGCATGCATCGCAAAGACTCGGCCCTGAGTCGGCAGCTTCCACTGTGGACAGTTCTTGAGCATGCGGTCAGTGGATCCACACTTGAAGCACTTGCCAGAACCCCATAGACATTCTCCTTCATGCTTGCGACTGTACTTTGGGCACACCGGATATTCAGTAAGTTTCTGAGCGGCCTTCTTCTGTGGTTGCTGTCCTTTTCCCTTGTTAGGCCCTTGAAACGGCTTCTTAGTTGGCTGCTGAACCTGTCGCTGAGGTGCCTGGAAGGGCCTCTTGCCCTGCCTATAAGTCTCGATGTCCTTCAAATCCTGTTCAGCCGCTAAAGCTCTGGTCACTGCAATGGCATAAGTAGAAGGACCAGCTACACGAACATCACGACGCAAGATCGGCTGTAAACCATCCATGAAATGCCTCAGTTTCTCCCTTGCGTTATTAGCTATCAGGGGCACGAAGTGACACCCCTGCTCGAATTTCCTCACGAACTCCACCACACTGCGGTCTCCCTGTCTTAATGTCATAAACTCCCTAGTCAGTTGGGAGCGTACATCATCGGTGAATTATTTGGAGTAGAAAACCTCCTTGAAGCCTTCCCAAGTCAGATTCTGCAGATTCACCGACACTGATGCTCCTTCCCACCATAACCGAGCATCGTCCTTCAGCAAATAAGTGGCACACCTAACCCTATCAGTATCCTGCAGCTCCATAAAGGTAAAGATCACCTCTATGGATTTAATCCATCCCTATGCAACCATAGGATCAGTCGTACCCCCAAAGTCCTTGGGGTCCATCTTACGGAATCGCTCATACATCGTCTCAGGCCTTGTCCTCCTATCCACCTCAGTAATGTTCCTCGAAAACTGTGCAAAGAATTGAGTCATACCCGCGAGCATCTGAGACTGAAGGTCTGGTGGTGGACATGGAGGGGAATTTCTCTGCTCATCACGAGCCTCACGGCTCTCACAATCAATAACACGTCTAGGAGGCATACTGTACCACAATTTAACCAACACGTAACCAACATGCATAACTGAATTACTCATATAACATGCTAAAGTGATTCAAAAACTTAAACATGCAGTTTAAAGGAACTTGTACTTAATGCATTTAAAACCGTAAAACTTACATAATTGAAGCGTGACTTCATGAGCTTCTCGCAACCAGCAGTGGCAAAACCCTATATCAGGAAACCTTTCGCTCTGATACCAACTGTGACGAACCGTATCTTAAAATACTCATACTTTAACATTTGAGGAAAAATTTAAATTTTTTTTTAAAATGATTTATTTAAAGTATAGCTCTTAAAATAACTTAACGGTCACCACTCACACTAAAATAAAATTAATTTTAAAACTCCATCATTTAAAATAAATCACCAACATCCAATTAATCCTAAAATCCAAAAATAGTCTAACAAAATTATAAATTTAATTTGCTTATCACCAATCCTAATAAATCAAAAGTCAAAGTAAATAATTTAAAAGAACGTGCGTAATAATATAACTTAAACTAAAAGGTCCTCGGGTTTGCCCTGCCACTGGCCCGAGCCTGCTCACTGGTCACCGCCTCCTGTCTCCTCAACTATATCATCTGCATCGATCAAGTCTAATGACTCAGCATGCATAAACCATAATTAACGAATAATAAGTAATAAAAATCCATGCAATTTAAACTTAGCTTGTACATAAAATATTATAAGAATAAATATGTATAACGTGACTTACTTGCATAAACAATTTCATAAAAATCATAAAATCATATTTTCATACTTGTTATGCATAATCATATACGTAAATAATTTTGCGTAGAGTTCTGTTCAATGCAAGTGGCCCATGCACATAAATCGTTTGATCAAACTAAACCACAGTACTGGGCTGGCAGGGATCACCATAGCCTTTCGACTAGATGTCCACTCCCACATACATAAATCCCCGGTCATACTTTACCGAGTGGAGAGGTCCCTGGTCATACTTTACCGCTTTCCAATCCCGTAACATAATTTGGCCACAAGACAAATCGCATAGCTCAAAAATAATTATTTANCCTCAACTACATCATCTGCATCGATCAAGTCTAATGACTCAGCATGAATAAACCGTAATTAACGAATAATAAGTAATAAAAATCCATGCAATTTAAATTTAGCTTGTACATAAAATATTATAAGAATAAATATGTATAACGTGACTTACTTGCATAAACAATTTCATAAAAATCATAAAATCATATTTTCATACTTGTTATGCATAATCATATACGTAAATAATTTTGCGTAGAGTTCTGTTCAATGCAAGTGGCCCATGCACATAAATCGTTTGATCAAACTAAACCACAGTACTGGGCTGGCAGGGATCACCATAGCCTTTTGACTAGATGTCCACTCCCACATACATAAATCCCCGGTCATACTTTACCGAGTGGAGAGGTCCCTGGTCATACTTTACCGCTTTCCAATCCCGTAACATAATTTGGCCACAAAACAAATCGCATAGCTCAAAAATAATTATTTTGCACGTGACACATATTTACAAACATCGTGACTTCGTTGGAACACCCTGGACTTGCTGCCATAACCTTAAAATTTAAATAACTAAACTTAGCACAAAAACCCAAATGTACCCATGCGACTCCCGAATTAATTAAAATAGCCTACGACTTACCGAACGACTCGGGACTCGAACCATACTTAGACGACATCCTAACCTACTGTCCAATAGCCTAAACTATCCCCAAACAATAATCGAACCAACTTAACACAACCTACGACCCATAGAAACCAAGCTGCCCCAAGGAAACACGCTACGACCTTTATACGCTTCTAACGACTTCACGCTTAAACCGACTCGAATCGAACCCGAACCAAGCCCTAGACTCGACCCTTAGACATAACATAAGACCATGGTTAAGCCCCTTTTTACTCAGGACCAGCGCCTAAGCCCCAAAAAAAATCAGAAACATGACAGCCCCTCATGTGAGGCCAATTTCTGTGCAGCTTTCGAGTTTCTGGTTCCCGCGCTCTACCCGACCATCCAGCCCATGAACCACCACCACAAGACTCATGCTAGGACCCTAAGACATGTCCCAAACTGTAGCCAAGAGCCCTGGTCCAGCCCCTGACTAAAACCCAAGGCCGAACAGCTACAGCCCTTCCATGAGACCACTTCTGTACAGCTATGTGTTTCTGGTTTTAGTGCTCTACCCGACCATCCAGCCCATGAACCACCACCACAATACTCATCCTAGGACTCTAAATCACGACCCTCACCATAGCTACGAGCCCCAAACCAGGCCCTGCATGGAACCGTTCGACAAAACACAAGAATATCCCTACCCGATAGCATGACAGCAGCGGTGCCTCTTCTTAACCCATGCCATACCAGACCATGTCTAGCCCTTACCAGCCATCAACCATGTCCCAAAACACACCCTAAAACCTAACCATAACCAGCAGCAAGGATCCAGAGGCACCAACCGAAGGATTTAAATCAAGAAACCCAAGAATACGTAAGAAATATGCCACCAAATTTTCAGAAACGTTTTCGATTGTTTTAATCGCATGTTTGCATATACACAATAAATTTTCATGCATAATTTTTATCAACATACATAATATGACAAGATCGATGCATAAAAGAAGGATTAAAACATGCCTTTGCGTTTTTAAACGCTCGAACCGTCGAATATCGTCGCGGGGAAGAACGGAGGACGAACGGAGGCGTTGTGCTGCGTTTTTCTTGCTTCCAAGGATCCAAAAATCCTTCAGAATTGTGGGTGATGCTTCGGTGATGGTGTTTGCTAGAAGAAGGAGCCAAAAACTCACTTCCCCAACCTAAGAACTCACGTATTCTTGGTGTGTGTGGCTTGTGTATGTTTGTGTGTGTGTCGGTGGTGTGCGTGAGTTTTTTGTTACGTGAATTGGGTAGGAGTCTTTATAGATTGATTATGATATTAATTATGTGTTTTAGTTTAATTAAAACTCAAATCAATAATTTAAACAAACACTAGATAATAAAAATTTCACCCTTTAATTTAAAAAGATTAAGTGCCAAATTTAAACAAGATTAGATCTCCTTTTTTTTTTTGAAAATTGTTGAATAAGATAATTAAAATCCTAATCCAACTTAATTACTAATTAAATTATTTAATTATGGCATAAAAATTATTATAAAATACTTTATCCAAATTTAATGAATAAATCCTTAATTTTTAAAATTAACATTTTAAAAGCTTAAAATTTTATAAATCACCTAATAAATTAAATTAGGTTTTAAAATACTAAAATTCATAAATCATTTTAAATAATTAATTTTCTTGACTTAAAATATAACATTCGGTTTTAGCACCTTAATCGTCTCCGGTCTCCTTTCCCCGGTCCGACAACGAATATTCATCTGAAAAGCTAAAACTTGCGAAAACCTTTTAAATTTCATAAACATGAGTATATAAACATTTAAAATAATTTAATCATATATCATGCACCATTTAAATCTTTATTTAATTAGATTAAATTTAATAATTATGCATGAAGTTTACGCGTATTGGTTTTTGGGCACTACAGTAGGACTATGGGAAGGATGTTTTTCCACATGTTTAAGGGTCCTTAGGTGCATGTTTAAGGGTTAGACAAGATAGGGTAGCAACATGAAAGAAAATATTGAGTTTCATGGGCTGGGTTGTTTTGGCTATGGTTCCTAGAATCACACGGCTCTTAGCTGCTGTTGGGATGTGTTCAATGGTCCTAAGAGAGTCTAGTCATGGTCTTATACGGACTGTGCAAGGGCTGGTTGGGTCGGCCAAGGGCTGTGGTCGAGGCAAGATAGGGTTTGAACAAACTAGGGCTTCGAAAATTAAGTTTAGAAAATTCAGTAGCTTCCTAGGCTTGTTCAAAGGTTATAATTGGCTTGATTTGTGTTGGATATGGGTTATTTAGGTGTTATTAGGCTTTGGTTCAAGTTTGGTTAAGTTTCGAGTCAATACGAGTCAAAACTGGGATGTACGTCTAAGCATTAATAACGAATAATCAAGAACTTNCAAGGGTTATAATTGGCTTGATTTGTGTTGGATATGGGTTATTTAGGTGTTATTAGGCTTTGGTTCAAGTTTTGTTAAGTTTCCAGTCAATACGAGTCAAAACCGTGATGTACGTCTAAGCATTAATAACGAATAATCAAGAATTTATTGAAACGCCTAGATTTAAGCTTAATAAAATTATAGAAAATTATATTTAAGCTCAAATAATTATTAAAAGGCTAAGTTTTTAATTTGGAAATTTTATATTAAGGCTTGGGATTTTTCGGGATTAAAACGCTTTCAGAACGACTAATTACGAATTAATTAAAAAGTCCAGTTTTTAAGTAAATAAAATTATGGAAATTTTAATTTAGGCTTAAATAATTATTTGGGAAATGATAGAGTCAATGAAATTAAGAAAAAGTCACGTGAAATTTTACGTCTAGGGGTAAAATGGTCATTTTACACCTAGAAATTAGTAAACGTCATGGTAGTGCTTTGAATGCTGTTTTATATGCTAATATGATTATTTTAAATTTTTATGAATGTTTTTATGATTTAATATGCTAAAATGTCTATTTTAAATGTTTATGGATTTTTAATATGCTAAAACGTTTATTTTATATGATTATGGATTTTTAGGTCAAAATGTTTACGATTTAATATGTTAAAATGTTGGTTTTAAATTTTTATGAATTTTTATACGTTAAATTATGATTTTTAAATGTCTAATGATTTTTATGATTTAAGTTGGACATTTAAAAGATATGTTGCATGCTTGGTTTCAAAAATAAAAACGATACGTATATGCATGATTTTTATTAAGTGATGATAACATGTTGAAGGACGTGAATGGATTGTGACTAAATACGATGGTATGTTGGAGATATCGTGAGGGTTATGGTCCCACTGGGAGCCCGGCGATCGTATTTCCTTGGATACGGATACGAATACGAATATGATGATATGTGTAAGGCCCGAGATTTTATCATTTTAATCCGAGATTATTTAATCTATGAATTTTGGAATGTTGAATCATATTCCATGGTTTTACAATTCTATAGGATTGAAATTGAATGAAAAAGAGTTGTGAGGACCAAATTGCAAATAGTGAAGATTTCAGGGGCTAAAGTGCAATCCATTGGATTGAGTGGGACACTTGTCTTGCCATGCTTTTAAAGGGTGTAAATTCTTCATATTGCATTCAGCATTTTCAGAAAGAGATCGAGACATCCATAGATTAAACCTCAAGCTTCATTAATTCTTAGAAATTTGATTGTGCAAGATCCGTACATCAGAATTTCAATCCGAGTTTAGTTCTGTGATTCTCTCGATAAGAGTTACAAAAGGATGTAAGTCTTATTTATTTCCAGCATGATTCGAAAATATGATGTTGAAGAAATTGTGATTTGATTGTTATTATGCGTTCGGGAAATACTGGTAATCGTAGAATCGAAACCGGATCGAAAAACGGACCGTTTATGCACTTGTTATCATTTTTCAGATTATATCGATTGATATTGAGCATATTTGAATTATGATTGTATTTGTTGAGGTTATGAGTTGCTGAGATTGTTTATTGATATTGAGTTGCCGAAGATATGTCGAGATTGTACCGTTATGCCGTCAGAATTTGATAAGATTGAGATTGATCAATCATGACGTGATTTGAATTGTATATTAATATGGTACTGCTCGAATGTCATTCCATATTGGTATTGAAGATTTTAAAGACAGAACAAAGTCGAACCCCGAGAAAAGAAAGGTATAAACCAATGTTAACCGGGAGATCGACTCGAGTTAGATTTGACTTGAGTTTCCCTAAAATCACATACTTATTTGCTATTGTTTTCAAATATTTGAATGCATTGCATTTATATGCTTGTTCTATTGATTTGTACAAAGCATGAGTTAGACGATTGATTTAAGACATCGAGTCTTTGGCAGAGGTGTCAAGTTGGCAGAGGTGCCAGGTCACTGGACGTTTGGTTTATATCGATGATGCTTAGAAGGCAGATCAGCTTCTATTGCAAAGATTCAATATAGTGTACCAAAGTATGGGAATAAGAACGTACCACTATCTAGCTGAGGAGAGTAGATGAGTTGTTGCGTTCTTATTGAACCGGGATCCCTAGACTAGGCCAGATTGAGTCGAGTCAAAGAATAAGAATCCAAGTTTGATTTACTGAATTGTATCGATTATGTTTCATAGATTTTGTTACATGTTTTATCGATTATGTTTAGATGTTTTTAACAAATGTATATGATTTTATACAATGCATGTTTCGTTGTTTTATACTGGGATTATATTCTCACCGGAGTTATCCGGCTGTTGTTGTGTTTGTATGTGTGCATGACAACAGGTGGGACTGAATCAGGGTCAAGAAGAGGATGAGAGTTCGAGATTAGAGTAGTGATTCCGGACTTTGATGTAGATTTAGTTTCAGCACTTGATGTATAGTTGTTGAACCCTAGTTTGAATGTATTTTGTACAAGACTTGTATTTTTTATGTTGACATGTATATTAGACTGATTCCATTACGTTCCGCATTTGTTTAAAAAAAATTTTAGACCCAGTTTAATTAATTGATTCATTTATTCCCAAAGAATAATTAAGAAGATGATTAGCGTCCGGGTCCCCACAACAGGTGGTATCAGAGCTGTAGGTTCCAGAACTGTAGGTTCCTTAGACTGAGATAGAAGCTAGTGAGCGGGGTAGATTGAGTTTGCTTCTTTGCTTTTGAATGCTAGAATGTTTTACTGCTTTGAAATACACGTTACTTGATTTATCTGATTTAATTGGTAATATGTATTGTTTGAGAATGAATCAGAACCGATTCTTGATCAGAGGTAAGATGATCAGAAGAGGACTGAGACAGAATTGTCAGATTTGATTACTAATCTTTTTGATAATCAGATATGCCTCCTCGAAGAGCCCCAGAACAAGGTAGTACCTCTGCGAATCCGATGGATGTGACCGCAACACCGATGGAAACATTGCTGAAGAGATTTCAGTCATTCCATCCATCGACTTTGAAGGGTACTGAGACTTCAGTTGACTGCGAGAGCTGGCTTGATGATATTAAGATGTTATTTGATTCACTTGACTATACTGATGAGCGGAGAGTTAAACTAATCGGACACCAGTTGCATGACGTTGCAAAGAATTGGTGGATTACAACCAAGAGGGCTTTGGAGCATCGAGGTACGATTATTACTTGCAATGTCTTTAAGACTGAATTTTATCAAAGATTTTTCCCAGTATCGTACAGAAAATACAAGGGTGCAGATTTTGCAAACTTGAGACAGGGTCAGTTGAATATTGAGGAATAAGTGGCCAAGTTCTCCACCTTGCTACGATTTGCTCCACACGTGGCTGAGAATGATGAAGCTGTTGCTGATCAGTTCATTAATGGCCTGAATCCTGAGATTTTTACATTGGTGAAAACCGGACGACCGAATAACTTTGCTGATGCCTTGAACAGATCAAAGGGAGCCGAAGCCGGCCTGATCAGGCAGAAAGAGCTTCATATGTTGCTCCAGCATCGAGACAGCCACAACCTTCAGTCCAGTTTCCCCAACCATCTCCCAGATTTGAGAGTGGCAGTAGCAGCAGTGAAAACAAAGACAATCTGAAAGCTCGAGGGAAACAGTTTAAGAGATCTGGAAGCAGTTCATCCAGTTCTAGTGGCTCACGACAGACTGCTCTGAGCCAGAGTTATACTGGGGTCTATTGCTGAACATGTGGAGGAAGACATCCCACAGAGCAATGCCGAGGAGTAGTTGATGTTTGCAACATCTGTAAACATCCAGGACATTTTGCCAGAGTCTGTCCACAGAGAGATTTTCAGAGATCCCAGGGTGCAGAATCATCTGGATCAGTAGCTCAGACTGGTAGACGACCATCTGCTGTTCACTCTTTCCAGCCAGCACCATCTACCCAGTCACAGCCGAAGCCTGGAGGAAGCCAGACTGTTAGCCAGCCTCCTAGACAGTAGGCTAGAGTTTTTGCTTTGACTGAAGAACAGGCCCAGGACGCACCTGATGATGTTGTCGCAGGTAACTGTTCTCTTTGTGGTTATCCTGCTTATATATTGATAGATACTGGTGCATCTCATACATTCATATCTGAGCGATTTGTATTGATGCATTCCTTGCCTGTTGAGTCATTATCTGCTGTAGTATCGGTCTTTTCACCTTTGGGGAGAGGTCTTATATCAGTGACTTCTGTTAAAAATTGTGTGCTACAGTATGATAGCCATGAGATTGAGTTAGATTGTATTGTACTTGAGTTGTCTGATTTTGACTTCATTATTGGTATTGATATGCTAACCAAGTACAGAGCTACCGTAGATTGTTTTCATAAGATTGTGAGACTCATACCAGACATGGCTGATGAATGGGAATTCTACGGTAAGGGTTCTAGAGCTAGAATTCCTTTGATATCTGCGTTATCTATGACTCGATTATTACAGAAAAGAGCAGAGGGATTCCTTGTGTATTAAGTAGATGTACTGAAATCGAGCCCATCATTGGCAGATTTGCCAGTGGTATGTGAGTTTGCTGATGTCTTTCCAGATGAGATTCTAGGTTTGCCTCCAGTCAGAGAGATAGACTTCAGCATTGAACTTGTGCCCGGTACAGCACCTATTTCTAGAGCACCGTACAGAATGGCACCGATTGAATTGAAAGAATTGAAAGATCAGTTGGAAGATTTACTGGCCAAGGGGTACATCAGACCGAGTGTTTCTCCTTGGGGTGCTCCAGTACTTTTTGTGAGAAAGAAAGATGGGTCAATGAGACTTTGCATTGACTACCGGCAACTAAACAAGGCTACAGTAAAGAATAAATATCATTCGCCTCGTATAGATGATTTATTTGATCAGTTGCAGGGTTCTTCTGTCTATTCCAAGATCGATTTGAGATCTGCATATCAACTGAGAGTCAGAGATTCTGATATCTCGAAGACAGCTTTAAGAATCAGATATGGACATTATGAGTTTATTGTCATGCCGTTTGGTTTAACAAATGCTCCAGCAGTATTTATGGGTTTGATGAACTGCATATTCTAGAAATATCTCGATGATTTCGTGATTATATTTATTGATGATATTCTGATTTACTCGAAGAATATGCTTGATCATGCTGAGCATTTGAGAACTGTCTTGAAAACTCTGAGGGTAGAGAAATTGTATGCCAAACTGTCGAAATGTGAATTCTGGTTGAGACAGGTTGTATTTCTGGGTCATATCGTATCTGGTGATGGGATTTCTGTTGATCCTAGTAAAGTCGAGGCCGTGATCTGTTGGCCGAGACCGACATCTGTACAAGAGATACGCAGTTTTATGGGTTTAACAGGATATTACCGACGATTCATTAAAGATTTCTCCAGTATTGCTAAACCTATTATGCAGCTGACTCAACAGAATGCTCCGTTTGTTTGGTCTACAGAGTGTGAATCCAGTTTCCTTGAATTGAAAAAGAGATTAACCAGTGCTCCGATATTGACGATTCCTTCAGGTACTGGTGATTTTGTTGTTTACTGTGATGCTTCTCACAAGGGAATAGGTTGTGTTTTGATGCAGCGAGGACATGTGATTGCCTATGCTTCGAGACAGTTGAAGCCACATGAGACACGATACCCGATTCATGATCTTGAATTGGCTGCTATCGTATTTGTACTGAAGATTTGGCGACATTACCTATATGGTGAGAAGTTTGAGATATATTCTGATCATAAGAGCCTGAAGTATCTGTTTTCACAGTCAGAGCTGAATATGAGGCAGAGAAGATGGCTTGATTTACTAAAAGATTTTGATTGTGAAATCAAATACTACCCAGGGAAGTCAAATGCAGCAGCTGGTGCACTGAGTCGAAAGATATGTTCTTTATCCTTATCGACGATTGGTTTTTCGAATTTGATTGAAGATTGTTGTCTTTCTGGATTAGTCTTTGAAACAGATTGTAAGCCTCTGAGATTGTATGTCATTCAAGTTGAACCCGAGTTGATGTTCAGAATCAAAGAAGCACAGAAACTTGATCCGAACATTCAGAATTCGATTGCTATGGTCAGAGCTGGACATCAAGCAGAATATCAGGCTCGTGATCATGTGTTATATGTGAATAATCGATTGGTTGTGGCAGATGTTTCAGATTTGAGACAGCAGATTTTGTCAGAGGCACATTGTAGTCGATTTAGCATTCATCCTTGTGGCAGGAAGATGTACAATGATCTGAAGACACAATATTGATGGAAACAGATGAAATCAGATGTCACAGATTTTTGTGTCAAAATGTTTGAATTTCCAGCAGGTGAAAGCAGAAAGGAAGAAACCAGGAGGTCTAGTGCATAGCTTATCGATTCCAGAATGGAAATGGGATCACATTTCCATGGATTTTGTGACGCAGTTACCGCGATCCTCCCGAGGTTGTGATGCGATTTGGGTCGTTATTGACAGATTGACCAAATCATCATGTTTTATTCCGTACAGAATGACGTACAGATATGACCAGATGACAGAGATTTATGTCAGAGAAGTGGTCAGATTACATGGTGTGCCGAAGTCGATTGTATCAAATCGTGATCCTCGATTCACTTCACACTTTTGGCACAGTTTGCAGCAGGCTCTGGGTACTACATTGCATTTGAGTACTGCATATCATCCTCAGACAGACGGTCAGTCCGAGAGGACTATTCAGACATTGGAGGATATGCTTAAAGCTGTAGTGCTAGATTTTGGCACTAGTTGGCAAGATTCTTTGCCACTTTGTGAGTTTTCTTATAACAACAACTATCAGACGAGTATAGAGATGGCATCGTTTGAAGCGTTTTATGGCAAGAAGTGCAGATCCCCTCTCTATTGGGATGATATCTTTGAGGTACCTGAGTTTTGACCCGATATGATTAGAGATATGACTGAGAAAGTGAAGCTGATTCAGAAGAGAATGAAGACAGCTCAGGACAGACTGGCCAAATATGCGAATATTCGACGCCGACCTCTAGAGTTTGAGCAAGAAGATAGAGTATTTTTGAATATTTCTCCTTTCAGAGGCGTTATTAGATTTGGCAAACGAGGGAAGTTGTCGCCTCGTTACATTGGTCCTTATGAGATTCTGGAGAAGATTGGTACTCGTGCTTATCGACTTGCTCTTCCGCCTTCTCTATCTATAATACATGATGTCTTTCATTTATCTATACTGCGGAAATATCTCCCTGATGATTCTCATATTATTCAGCCAGACGAGGCCAAACTTGATGAAAGTCTGAGTTATGTTGAGAAACCTATTCAGATTCTTGATCGTAAAGAAAAGCACCTCAGAACGAAGACTATTCCGCTTGTGAAAGTCCAGTGGAGTCGTCATGGCAGTGAGGAAGCTACCTGGGAGACTGAATCAGATATGAGACAGGAATTCCCAGAATTATTTCTGAAACGTCCTGCCCTTTTTATTGCTTTAAAAGTACTAGAAATTTTTTTTTTCTAAATTTCGTCTATCCCATGAAAGTATTTTTATAAAATATTTTACCCTTTAAAATGAAACATCAACCAACTAGCATATTTAGAACTCAACGAAATAGTCATAGAAATGAAATCGTCAATTTGTTTTACCAAACTTAAAAAGCAATAATTTGAAAAGAATAGCTCATACTAAACCTCTCAAAAATCTCTCAAAAAGCATCAATAACTAGTCTTAAAATCTTTAATTATGAATCATGATTCATAAATCATAAGTGCGAAAATAAGTAGAAGCGCTGGTCCTCGGGTTGTGTGAACCTTCAGTCCAGTCAGTTCATCCGTCAAGACCTCCCTCAAACTCACCTGCATCAATCACACCTAGTGAGTCTAAAGACTCAACACACCATAATATTTATAACAAATAATACATATAAAACCACATGCAATGGTGAAAATACTTTTAGGTAAAAATAACATTTCATGACATGCATAAATAAATCTTACTCTTTTTCATTTTTTTCCTTATCATGACATAAAAACATTTTAACATGATCGTAAACATTTTTCTTTTCCCTTTTTCCTTTTCCTTTGTTGAATTCAGATCGTTAATTGTGACTTTCCTGATCATGATCATAAACCTCAAGAGTCGATGGATCCATCTACATGTAACCACAGTACTGGGCGGCGGGAACATCAGCAACACTCTCACCGGTCAACTGAGCCTTGGCCTATCATGATTCGAATAGAAATACGATCGTCGGGGTTCCTTCTGGGGCCTTTTTCCATAAATGGGCTCCCTCTGGGGCCTTTTCCCCTCACGACATTCCCATTCTTACCGTTACAAAAAATCCGTTACCACATAACCGTTAAGCGTTGGTACTCGGGTTGTGTGCGCCTTCAGTCCAGTCAGATCATCCGTCAAGACCTCCCTCAAACTCACCTGCATCCATCACACCTAATGAGTCTAAAGACTCAACACACCATAATTTTCATAACAAATAATACGTATAAAACCACATGCAACAGTGAAAATACTTTTAGGTAAAAATAACATTTCATGACATGCATAAATAAATCTTAATCTTTTATCTTTTTCCTTATCATGACATAAAACATTTAACATGATCATAAACTTTTTCCTTTTCCCTTTCCCTTTTCCTTTTCCTTTTCCTTTTCTTTTGTTGAATTCAGATCGTTAATTGTGACTTTTCTGATCATGATCATAAGATTCGATGGATCCATCTACATGTAACCACAGTACTGGGCTGCGGGGGACACCAGCAACACTCTCACCGGTCAACTGGGCGCTGGCCTATCAGTATTCGAATAGAAATACGATCGTCGGGGTTCCCTCTGGGGACTTTTCCCATAAATGAGCTCCCTCTAGGCCCTTTTCCCCTCACGATATTCCCATTCTTACCGTTACCACAAATTTGTTACCACATAACCGTTACCACATATTCGAAATGATGAAAATACGATCGTTGGGCTCCTACTGGGACCATAACCCTCACGACATCTTCAACATTATCGAATTAGTCACAATTTCACTTCCTTCCACATTTATATTCTCATCACTTTATAAAAAAAAATCATGCATAACATAACATTTTGTTTTTGAAACCAATCATGCCACATGTCTTTTAAATGTCTTCTTTAAATCATAAAAATCCCATGGACATTTAAAAATCATAGTTAAATCATGAAAATTTCATAAACATTTAAAAATAATCATGATATCATAAAAATCGCATTTATGGCACTGCCATGACGTTTACTAATTTCTAGGTGTAAAAAGATCATTTTACCCCTAGACGTAAAATTTCTCGTTTTTGACATTTTCTTAATTTCGTTGACTCTAACATGTCCCAAATAATTATTTAATCTTACGTGAATTTTCCCATTATTTTATTTGGTTTAAATCGATGACTTTTAAATTAATCTTTAAATGTGACGTATTAATGCGTTTTAATCCCGAATTAACCCAAACCTTAATATAAAATTCCCGAATTAAAAAATTAAACTTATAATAATTATTTAAGCTTAAACCTAATTTTTCATAATTTTATAAAGCATAAAACAAAGCGTTTCAATTAACTCGTTAATTAACGTTTCGTGCGACGATTAAATCCCGAATAAATCCAAAACTCGTTATTTTGACCCCAAATTTTTAAACATAGCATTTTTAAGATTTATTCTACCCTTCCAAGTCATGATCCACCCCCGTGGACCCTTGGATCAATTTTTCCTTCTTAAATTTTCGTTTTTGACCCTTCGACGAACACACCGAGCCATCTCCCAATTTAACCATGCCCCTGAACCTAGCCCAGGCTCGCTCAAACTCACCTGGAACTAAGCTACACAATCTGCGCTCATGGAGATTCTCGCGCCTATGGTTTTCTAGTGCCACTAGGACTTTTCCAGCCCCTTAACCAGCGACCCAACCTGACCCTAACCATCCTTGGACCACGCCTAGACCTAGCCCAGCCCCTGAACACGCGCCCGAGCCACCTGAATCAGAAGACAAAAGTTGCGCGCTGCTGCTTCCTCTCGTGCTGCTGCTGTCACTTGGCGTGGAGACTTCTACCCATGCCACCACCGAGCCCAGCCCTTCCTAACCCTCCCTGGACCATCTTTGGCCACCGTCTAGTCCACCTAGCCCAGCCCTTAACCGAGCCAGAGCCCTGAAATTCTCGGCCACACCAGGTTTCACTTCGTGAAGAGTCCAACCAGCCGAGGTCTCTACACCAGCCCTGTTGCGTGAGCCCTTGCCCCCTAGGAATCTACCTGACCCTCTCCCCTGACCCTACTCGAGCCCCAGCCAGCCCTGGCCAAAGCCCCAAGTCCCATGCAAAACAACCGAAAACTTGCACCATACAAAACCCAACACAAACTCACGCTACCTATTCTTTCCTTGTTCCAGCTTAACGTTTCTGTTATTTCTTTTTGTGCAGCGTTTTGTGTGAGTGCTTAGGACCCTAAACTTGTGTAAAAACATGCTTGATCATATCCTAAATCATTGCAGTCCTTTTTCCATCATACAAACATGATTTTGAAACAAAACCCAAGCCTTAAAAATCCATGATCATGTATAAACGAAAAATAAATAAAAGTAACTTGTTTTTCATGCAAAATTCAATTAAATAAAATACTATGGTGTGATAGATGGTTCAAGGAAAGAAATATGGCGTGCCTTTGCGTTTTAAACGCACAAAAAACCGTTGCCGATTGAAGAACGGGACGCAACCTTGGCTTGTTTTCCTAGAACCCTTCGAATTTCCCCTTCAAAGTGATATGTATGTTTGCCGTGTGTGTGTAGTGTTTTGTGACGAGAGTTTTTGAATTTTTGAAAAGGTGGGAGGCGTGAGTTGTCATGCTAGATGTAGGGTTTTTAACATAAATATATTACAAAATTCAACTAATAGGGCTTAGGCCTATTAAGCCTCCTAATTAAGTCCATTAGTTTAATTAAGATTTAAATAAAATATTAACAAAGTTTTTGTTAAATAAATTTGTGAATTTATTAGCCGGTTTGCCACAAGCTCGTATTTTAGTTGAAAAACCAACACTGATAAAATTTACGCCCCGGCGTATAAAATCACCTCAAAACCTTTATTTTCAAAAATACTTAAAGGCATCGACCATATTTTAAATAATTAAAAATAATTATTTAATAAAAACATTTTACATTTTTCAGCCCTCGGTCTCCGTTCCTCGATCGTCACTGGAATAACCTTTAAAAATATATTTTAATGCAACCATGTAGAAAAATATATTTTAAACATGCAATTATACTTAACATAATTAATTAATGCAATTAAAACATTTAATTAAAATACAAGAGAATTTAATAATTGCATGCATGTGGTTTGCGTGGACCTTAAAATTTTCGGGCGTTACAATGGATATCCTATGTGTATGTAGTATGAAATCTCTGATTAGAGTGTTGGTGGTAATTATGAAAGGGGTTTCATAGATTACCCCATCGATGCAACTACGACATGACACATAATATCGATTCTTTGGCAACTCTCGAAAAACCAATAGTTGTCGAATCGGTCGGGATATATGAGATGAAGGGACCGTACTGTACGCTAACCATAATTGAATGGTTCTTGCAGGCACTATCTTTTGATACCTAGGGAATCATGTAAACGATGCTGCTAGGAGTTTAACATGATTGGTTGGGTACTATCAAACTTGAGTTCTGACGTTCTTATTATCAAGGAGTTGATAAGTAAGAATGGAGCAATTGGGGTATGCTCATATAAGAACATGTTAGTCCCGAATCACATGGAGATATGAACCCACAGCTAGTTGTATCAATGAACCATTTAGGACCACACAAGTGCTAACTTTCTAGATCCCGTTGAGAAGTAAAAATAGTTCAATGTATTGAACGGCTTATAAATGGGTTTATAAGCGTAAAGAAAAATAGAAGTACGACTTCTATGAGGGGAATGTAACTTTTAATTTGTGAAAGTGTTCTTAAATTAAAAGTTGGCCAAATAAATAATGTATTTGAAAATTGTGATTTTCAGAAACATTATTATGGACTAAATTAAATTAATTCAAGTGTTGAATTAACTGAACACTAATGGTCCTAGTAGAGTCCAAATAATTAAATTAATTCAAGTGTTGAATTAATTAAACAATATTAGATCTTGTAGAGCCCAATAAAAAACAACTATTCAACTAGTGGGCTTGAGTAAAATCAAGTAAGGATTAATTGGTCTCAAATTTGTTTGAGACAATTAAATTAAAGTCCATGGGCTTTGTAATTGTCAAAAACCCAAATAGAATGCATGCATGGAAGGTGAAAGGTTGCAGGTTACTTTTTCAATATCCAAGGCATGACATGCACATGCTTACTATCACTTTTTCAAGCATCAAGAAAAGTCTCCCTTCTCTCCTCCTTGCAACCCCATGGCCGAAATTTTTATTCAAAAATTCCTCTCATTTGCTTCTTCAATTTGTTGATGAAAGCACATACTTAAAAAAGAAAAATACCTTATATTTTCTAGTGCAAGTGTAAGGTGGATTTAGCTTGTTGGTGGTGGGCTTGATTTTGAGCAAGGAGTGCTCAAGGAGAAGCTTGTAGATTGTCATCCCTTCTAGAGCTTAGTTGTTTGACAACTAAGTTGGAGCCAACATCGATCCTTGTGCTTGATAGGTAATTTTTTAAAACACACTATGTATGACATTTGTGTGTTTTACTGTATTTTCTACACACTATAGTTTAGGGTGCTTGATTTTCTTGTATGAAAAATAATTTTGAAACTTCTGTTGCGCAAACAAACACCTTAATCGATCCCTTTCAAATGTGAAGACAATGATTAATTTATGAAAAATATTGGTTTTTGGCATTTCGATACGAGGCTTAATTGTTTTCAAGTATTTGTTAAAAAATGCCTAATGTCACCAACGCTTTGGACTCGAGGCGTGACATTTAAGTGGAATCAGAGCCGCCAGATTCATAATCCCGTTGGGATTTTGACAGCCAAAATTTGACTTTGTCAAATTTTGGCAAAAGCCTAGTGCATCCCAATCTGAGTCCAACTTTCATTTGTTCCCTAAATTTCGAACAACTTCACAATGTATCCCTTCAATCGTTCTGCAAAATTCTCAGTATCGAAAATTCCACGACAGCTTTGTTTCTATTATTTGTGTGTTTCTGTCCTTTATACGATTCTGATATTTTACTTTGATTTGATCCTAGGAAATGGCTGCTCCACGTACTCGAGCTCAGGCTGCCTTTCGTATGCGCCAGCTCACGATAGATAACCAGGCTAGGGAGATTGCGACTTTGAAGGCGCAATTGGCTAAGGAAAGACAAGAGAAGCTGGAGCTTAGCGAGATTAGAGACATACTTAAGACAGACGTGCAGCGACTTACTCATCACTTGGATTTGGCTTAGAACCAACTTCTACAGATGCCGACTAATTCTGCTCGCATCGCGCGCTTAGCTTCACTAAACAGGGATTTTCTGGAGAGAGTAGAGATGGAGAGAGAGCACGCTACTCAGGCTCGGCAGCGGCAAGACCAGTTCAACACCAAGAAAGAGCGATGTATTTCAAAGCTTCATGCAACCATGGATAGGCTTCAAGACCAGAACAACTACTTGCATCTGGTGGTAGAGAACATGGCGGAGGAGGAGGAGGCACCGATGGAAATGGTCGGCGACGATAGCGAGAGTGACGACGGATATATGATCGACTAGACTATATTAGTATTATGATTGTAATAAAAATATTATTGGAAAAGTATTAAGTGTAACGTCTTATTTAAATAAAAAAAATTATCTTTAAATTATTGCACATTTAAACATGAATGAGTATTTTATCAATAAAAAATGTTTTTTTTATAGGAAACAAACATGGATCTTCAAAGCATTATAACTGAACTTCAAAAACAGCTCAGGAAAAAGGAGACAGAGATTAAAAAATTGAAAGAAAAAAATGAAAAACTCGAGAAGGATAACTACCAGTTGGATGGGAATAACGTATGCATGATGGAGGATCTTTGTTAGACCAGAGATGAGGAGAAAAGATTGCACAAAGACGTTAGACGCTATGCGGCCTATCACCCGGAATCTTAACGTCAACACGATATCAAAAAAAGAGAATTGAACAAAGCGCAGGATAGAATTCTTACACTCCAAATCCGGGATGATAGCCTTCTCAAAACACAACGCCATCTCGAGGAACGGATCGAAGAACAAGAAATCAACAAGAAAGTAAACCAATCAACAATACATGAGCTTCATGATCAAGTAAACAACCTTGACTACCACAACACACAGTTGCAAAATTATATTGATCAGCTACAGAATAACATGATCAATATGGAGGAGCTCTTAGAAGAACTCGAAGCTAACCAAGAAGAAAATTCTATTGAAGAAGAAGAAATTAATGAGGCAGTAGGAGACGGTGAAGTTGTAGATGAGTAGGGTGATCATTCCTAGTATACGCATCGATTGTATTCAGAACCCTTAGGATTAATTGTTTTCTTTAAAAAGACTGATTGTAAGAACTTCAACAATTTATGAAATATTTCTTTGATTATACATTGTTTCAAAATAAATAAATTAATAAAATAAATATTTATAGGAAATGGCAGACAGACCACCCAGAAACAATCGAAACTCCAGAAGAGTTAATCAAAACGAAGATGAGAATCCCCCAAGGGTAAATCTCAGCCGGGCAGATATGATGGCTATAGCCACCATAGTAGCCACCACGTTGCAATGAATTGTGTACCCTCTCGCCAACTCCATTCAACCACCATTGGAACCACAACCACGTGGGATAAAATATCATTATGAATCTCTAAGAAAAAATCGAGTCCCAACTTTTGATGGAAACCCAGATCCAGAAGTTAGCCATAACTGGCTCAAGAATGTTGAGACCCAACTACACCTACTGGAAGTACCTGAAGGATTGAGAGTGGAAGTAGGATAGAGCACGAAAGTGGTGGGAAACTGTGTCCCCATCTCTGGCTGAGGTGGAGCAGATCACATGGCAGACTTTCAAAAGAGAATTTTTGAAACAATACTACCCAGCCAAATTTCGTCTGCAGAAGTTGAACGAGTTTGAAAACTTCAAGCAGACACTAGACATGACAATAATGGAATATACTTCGAGGTCCAATGAACTGGGAACCTACGTTCCAATGATCATGTCGGATGAAACATTGAAAATGCATCGCTTTAAGAAAGGACTAAACAGCCGAATTCAATCGGCTTTGTCAATATTCAAGCCAAACAATTTTGCAGATTTTATGGGCGCTGCAATGAGCACGGAGATGGATATCAAACGCCGCGAGGAAGAAAACAAGAACAAAAGACCGATGGGCAGTCAATCTGCTCAGAATGGTCCCAAATTCAAAAAGCCAAACTATTCAAGTGGCCCTCCAAGAAGAACCTTTAACAATGATGGCAATACAGAAGAAAAGTGGTGGGATACTTGTCGACAGAAGCACATTGGGTAATGTTATCGAAAAAGAGGTGATTGTTTCAAATACGGTAAAGTGGGTCACCGGATTAAGGACTGTCCAGACAACAAAGACAAAGGGACGGGACCCAGCAAACCAAATGAAAACAAGACTAATGCTCGGGTGTATGCAATAACCCAGGAAAAAGCTGATAACACCAACGAAGTGGTGGCAGGTACTATCTTACTCAATGAAATACCTGCATACGTTTTGTTTGATTGTGTTGCTATGCACTCATTTGTGTCTAGAATATTTGCTAAGAAGCTGAAACTTGAGCATGAAATTTTTAGTGAACCATTAAGAGTGGCAACATCTACAAGTAACACAATTGAAACTCATAAGGTGTATCGAAACTGTAAAATTTGTATCAGTAAACAGATTTTTGAGGCGGAATTGATTCAACTCAATATGATTGAGTTTGACGTCATTCTGAGAATGTACTGGTTAGCTAAAATACATGACATAGTAGACTGTCAAAAGAAAGACATTATACTTCAGACTCCGACTAAAGAGGAAGTCATATATCACGGAAAATCCAAAGAACGAAAATCCTTGTTATCTGCCTCACAAACCTGGAAGGCCAAAAAAAGAGGAGAAAAAATTTATTTGGCAGTGATCATTGAGACCAAAGAAGAAGAAGTCCCAAAGTTGGAAGATATTCCAATTGTTCAAGAATTTCCAGATGTTTTCCCCGAGGAATTACCGGGTGAGATACCTGATAGGGAAGTAAAATTTGAAATCAATTTGGTCCCTGGTGCTGCACCAATCTCAAAGGCACCATACCGAATGGCTCCAGCTGAATTAAAGGAGTTAAAGGAACAACTTAAGAAATTACTGGACAAGAAGCAGGTCTCCCCAGTGCTTCCCCGCGGGGAGCCCCAGTGCTATTCGTAAAGAAAAAAGATGGGAGCATGAGGCTATGTATTGATTACCGGGAGTTAAACAAGATCACCATAAAGAATAAGTACCCACTCCCGAGAATAGATGATCTTTTCGATCAGCTAAAAGGAGCCAAGGTTTTCTCAAAACTCGATCTGAGATCTGGTTATCATCAGTTGAAGGTCAAAGTAGAGAATATCCTTAAAATCGCGTTTAGGACAAGATATGGACGTTACAAATTCACAGTAATGCCTTTTGGTCTAACAAATGCTCTTGCGGCATTCATGGACCTTATGAACCGAGTATTCAAACCATATATCGACAAGTTTGTAGTTGTTTTCATATATGATATCCTGGTATACTCACCAAATAAGGAAGAACACACAGAACATCTGCGTCTTACTTTGCAGACACTGCGAGAAAAAGAACTCTATGCCAAATTAAAGAAGTGTGAATTTTGGCTCAAAAGTGTGGCGTTCTTAGGACATATAATCTCGGAATTAAGGGTATCAGTGGACCCTAAGAAAGTAGAGGCAATCAAGGACTGGCCTCAACCAAAAACAGTAATTGAGGTAAGAAGTTTTCTGGGTTTAGCTGGCTAGTATAGAAAATTTGTGGAAGGATTTTCGTCGATAGCCATTCCTCTCACTTAACTTACCCAGAAAAATTCGAAATTCATTTGGAAAGAAGCATGTGAAACAAGTTTTGAAACCCTGAAGACAAAACTCCCATCCACACCAGTACTAATTCTTCCCGAGGATGGTAAGAATTTAACTATATACAGTGACGCTTCAAAGGGAGGATTAGGGTGTGTGCTTATACAAGAAGGTCAGGTAATTGCTTATGCTTCACGGCAATTAAAACCGTATGAGCAGGATTACCCCACTCATGACCTTGAGTTAGCTGCAGTTGTGTATGCGCTCAAAAACTGGGGGCACTACTTTTATGGCAAAAAATTTGAAGTGTTTACTGATCACCAGAGCCTCAAGTACATTTTCACCCAAAAAGAATTAAATATGAGGCAAAGGAGATGGACGGAACTGCTAAAGGATTATGATTTGTCAATCAATTACCATCCAGGTAAGGCAAAAAAGGTAGCAGATGCGTTAAGCCGAAGGAACCTTGGGAAAGTGAGCGTATCTTCACTATCAGCACAACCAGGCCTTCGAGAAACCATCAAATTGAAGCAAAGTCAAGATTTCACTATCCTCAAGATCAAAGAACAAATTCAAGAGGGAAATATCCCAGAATTTCAGATTGATGAAAATGGTATTCTTTGGATGAAAAGACGGTTGTATGTGCCATACATCGATGGGATTCGTGAAGAAGCAATGGCGGAGGCACAAAATCCAGATTTTCAGTACATCCGAGAAGCACCAAAATGTACTGGGATCTGAAAAAATAATTACTGGTGGAATGGAATGAAGAAAGACGTGGCTGCCTTTGTTTCCAAGTGCCTAACCTGTCAACAAGTCAAGGTAGAACATCAATGACCTGGAGGGCTTCTACAGCCATTGGAAATACCGGAGTGGAAGTGGGATAACATCTCCATGGATTTCGTAGTAGGGCTACCGAAATCAAGGCAAGGGCACGAAGGGATCCGGGTAATCATTGATAGATTGACCAAGTCTGCACATTTCTTGCCGGTGCGGATGAATTACCACCTGGATAAACTAGCTATCTTGTATATGGACAACATAGTGAGACTACACGGAGTCCCAGTGAGTATACTGTCTGATAGATATCCAAGATTCGTATCGAGATTTTGGAAAAGTTTTCAAAAAGCCACGGGAACCAAAATCACTCTCAGCACGGCCTATCATCCTCATACTGATGGCCAAACTGAAAGAACAATTCAAACCCTCGAGGACATGTCGAGGGCATGCGCGCTGGATTTTCATGGAAATTGGAGTGAGCAATTACCGTTGATAGAGTTTGTTTATAATAACAGTTACCACAGCAGCATTGAAATGGCTCCGTATGAGGCTTTGTATGGTCGAAAGTGTAGGTCGCCTCTATACTGGGATGAAGTCGGAGAAAAAACTGTTACTGGATTAGAGCTCGTTCAAATAACCATTGACAAAGTAGCAGTTATCAAAGAAAGACTCAAGGCAGTTCAAGATAGACAAAAGAGCTGGGCATATTTTAAGAGGAGACCGTTGGAATTAGAAATTGGAGAAAAGGCATATGTTAAAGTCTCTCCTATGAAGGGAGTGGTTCGGTTCAGTAAATCCGGAAAGTTAAATCCAAGGTATGTGGGACCGTTCGAGATACTGGAAAAAGTGGAAACCTTAGCCTACTGACTGGCTTTGCCACCAGATATGTCAAGAGTACATAATGTTTTCGACATATCGCAACTGAGGAAATATGTCCCAGACGCGAGTCATGTACTCCAAGTTGCGCCACTGATGATTGAAAGACATCTCAATGAAGAACTAAAATATGAAGAAGTCCCTATTCGAATAGTGAACACAAAAGATCAAGTGTTGAGACACCGGACAATAACATTTGTCAAAGTACAGTGGTCAAATCATACTGAAAGGGAGGCCACTAGGGAACTCGAAGAGAAAATGCGCTCACAATATCCTCATTTGTTTAAAAGATCAAGCTGATCCAAGTTTCAAGGACGAAACTTTCAATAAGGAGGGAGGGATGTGAGAACCCGGGATTTTCCAATAGATTTTCCGATCCGAAGCGAATCATGCTAGATTTTCCGATGGATTTTCCGATCCGAAGCGAATCATGTAAGAAATACAAACTTGAAATTTAGCTTAATCTAAGCTCAACAACTTTCATTCTAACCATAAAACTTAAATATGAACTTAGATTTTCAGCTAACTTAACTCGAGGAAGTAGCTTAAAAGCTAGGAGATTTACCCAACATGAAGCCAAGCTGCAAGTAACCGCATCCATCGAAGAGTCGTCACTGGAGGAGTAAAACCCCAGCTCAAGGACTCGATCTCTCAGCTGAACCATGCTTGTCCTAAAAAGACCAAAGAGAGAGCTAAAGGAGGAGCTAAGGAATTGGAAAAGTTAAATGTGCAAGAAATGACTTTTGAGTTAAACCATGAAGGAGCTAAGGGAGGAGCTAAGAGGTTAGGACACATTTATGGTGCAAGAATGACATTTAGAAATCTATGTGGCTCTTGGTGCTTGGGATATCTTTGACCACAATTATGACATTTCTTGGGCCTCAAGAATTCGGCCATGAGGAGAAGGAAGAGACATTTTTGACACCTATAAATACCACATTTTAGGCTTCAAAACTTATACCAAAAAGCTCTCATCCAAGCACTAAAATTTCGGCCTCCTCCCTTCAAAGGAAATTCTCGGCCGCCGCTAGCAAAGAAGGTTCGTGGCGGAGTTACGTACTGGAAAATATTGCCAACACTGTAGGAAAACTCTGCCAAAAATTCGGTCACCACCTGGTCCGAATCTAGCAAGTTCGTTCGATCAAGTTGTGCACATTCAAACCCTAACTTCAAGAAATGCGGTAAGTGGGTTTTTGTTACGTATATCTTTGTATTTTAAAGTTCGCATATAAATAATATGACATGCATGTATGTGTGTCCTCTTTTTTGAAAATATCAGTCTGTTCTGTTTAAAATTTCGATCGATTATATATTTTCTTCTGTTCTTCAAAATTTTTTGATTCAGCTGCATCTATCTGAAATTCTGATAAGCTCTGTCTGTTAAGTCTGAATTCTGTGATGCACTGTTACAAATTGATTTGAAATGGGACGATAATTGTAATTCTTTTTGGCTCCCATTGGTGGGTATAAAACCGTGTTCTGTCTGGCCTCCATTGGTGGGTATAAAACCATGTTCTGTCTGGCCCCCATCGGTGGGTATAAAACCGTATTCTGGCCTCACCCCTTAGAGGATTAACATATTGGGGACAATTTGACCATGAAAATGAGATGAGTAACAGTGTTGTGTCTGTTATGAATTTATCTGATCTGTTTCTGAAATGCTCTGAATCATCTGTTAACTTCTGTCTCATATTCGATTCGTTTCTGTTACGATAAGTTAAAAAAAATAAGATTTGAAAGTTTGTTAAAGAAATGTTTTGAACAATAAGTTCTATATGTATCATTGGAATCGATCGACCCCCCATTTGGTGAGTGTTTCCCAAAACACTCACCCCTTACAAATTTCAGATAAAAATGAAGAACAACTGAATGAGAAGGAACATGAAGCCTTTTGGGGATGGTAGTCGATGAGCAGGATACAAGAAATCAAGACTTTATTTTCTTTTGTTCAGTTTCAGCATTTGCAACTCTGATGTATTTTTATTTCTATTGTCAATGTAAAGACAATGTTTAATTTACTAAAAAGACTTGTTTTTGGCATTTCGATACGAGGACTTATTGTTTTCAAGTAATTGTTAAACAATGCCGGATGTCACCGACGCTTCGGACTCGGGGCGTGACACAAGAGGCCTTTCCAGGGACAGCAGGGAAAGAGGCCGTTTCAGGGACCGCCAAAAGGCAAAGGTCCTATGACGCAACAAAAGTCTCCTCAGAAGCCTGAGTACCCAGTGTTTTCGAAGTGCAATCGTCAGCACGTGGGCCAGTGTTTTTGAGATTCTGGAAAATGCTTCAAGTGTGGAGCTAGTGACCACATGTTGAGGGACTGCTCGCAGTGGAGGCAGCCAGCCCAGGGGAGGGTGTTCCTCATGCATGCTGAGGAGGCGAACCCAGACACGACTTTGCTGACTAGTAATTTATTTAATTCAGCATATTATTTATTTTTTGTCTTGCATGCTTCGAATTTTACTTTGGATTAATAGTATGTTGTTTCCGCATTTTGGGGACTCTGGATAGAAACTTCCAACTATGCATGAGGTTAAGATTAGTATTTTGGGGTATAAGTTTATGTGTTGTCCTAACGTCCTTCAGGAAATATTTTCATAAAGAAAGTGGCCATGAAGGCTTTGTTAGATTCTGAGGCCACTCACTCTTTTATCTTGGAGACGTTCGCTAACTATTTGGGCGTCAAGTCCATTAGACTCGACGTGAGCTACTCCGTGACAGTCCCATCAGGGGAAGAGTTATCAACTACTAGTGTGGTCAGAGACATCGAGCTTGAACTACAGGGTCACCTAGTTTACGCCGATCTGATTGTATTTCCAATGCTTGAGTTTGATATCATCTTGGGGATGGAATGGCTGATGAAGAACAGAGTTCTGATTGACTTTCAGAAAGGTCAAGGTTAGTAAGATCGTTGGGCATGGAACAATTTCTTTTTGAGCCGAGCTGGTGGAGAAGTTTTCTTCGCATGCAGGCACGGAAAATTATGCATAGGGGTGTGAGGCATTCTTGGCCAGTGTTATTTCAATACCTGATGCACCCACCCCGATGATATCTGATGTACCAGTTGTTAGAGATTTTCCTCACGTTTTTTGAGATGACGTCACAGGCCTTCCACCAGAGAGAGAGGTGGAGTTCGTCATTGACCTTGTGCCAGGTACTGTTCCAATCTCTAAGGCACCGTACCGTTTGGTCCCAACAGAGATGTTAGAGATCAAGCAGCAAATCCAGGAGCTCCTAGACAAAGAATTCATCCGCCCTAGTTTCTCACCATGGGGCGCACCAGTGCTCTTCGTAAAGAAAAAAATGGAAGCATGAAGTTGTGTATCGATTACCGAGAACTGAACAAGGTAACGATCATAAACAAATACCCATTACCAAGGATCGAGGACTTATTTGATCAGTTGCAGGGAGCTACAGTGTTCTCTAAGACAGATCTACATTCTGGGTATCATCAACTGAAGGTAAAAGATGCAGGTGTTCATAAGACAGCCTTCAGAACCAGATATGGGTATTACGAGTTCTTAGTGATCCAGCTAAGGTGGCAGCAGTAAAGGAACGGTTTGAGCCGAAAAACGCGTCAGAGATCTGTAGTTTTCTAGGCTTGGAAGGCTACTACATAAAATTTATTCAGATGTTTTCCTCGATTGCAGTGCCACTCACTTCGTTAACCAAGAAAAATGCTAAATTTGTATGGATTGCTGATTTCCAGAAGAGCTTCGATACTTTGAAACAAGCTTTTATTACAACGCCAGTTTTAGCCATGCCATCAGGATAAGGAAATTTTGTGTTGTACACCGATGCATCTAAGCTCGATTTAGGCGTAGTATTGATGTAGCATGGTCGGGTTATAGCTTATGCCTCCAGACAGCTGAAAGTGCATGAGAAGAACTACCCAACTCATGTTCTCAAGTTAGCTGCCGTTAACTTTGCATTGAAGATATGGAGACATTATTTGTACGACGAGAAATGCAAGATATTCACTGATCACAAGAGTCTCAAGTACTTCTTCACGGATAAAGAGCTGAATATGAGACAAATACGGTGGTTGGAGTTGGTAAAAGACTACGATTGTGAAATTAGCTACCATCCAGAGAAAGCTAATGTTGTGGCAGATGCCTTGAGCAGAAATGTAGCAGTCGTAGCACAGCTGTCAGTGTAGTTATCTCTTCAGTCAGGGATTCGTAGGCTTGGTTTAGAAGTTTATCCTAAGGGCAGAGCTCCCAAACTGTCTAATATGATATTCCAGTCTTCTTTGCTAGACTGAATTCGTAGAAGTGAGCATTCATATGATCAGTTACAGAAATGGAGACTGAAGGATGAAGTCAAGGGCAGCGTACTGTACGCAGTGTCTGATGATATTGTGAAGTACAGAGGAAGGATGTGGGTGCTTAGTGTTGATTCGATCAGAGAGGATATTTTGATAGAGACACATACATCTCCGTATCTCATCCATCCAGGAGGTACCAAAATGTACAAGGACTTGCAGATATTGTATTAGTGGCCAAGGATGAAGCGTGACATTCGTCGATTTCTATCTGAGTGTCTCACTTGCCAAAGTAGAGCATCAGAGGCCTGCAGGTATGCTTAAGCCACTCTCTATTCCCCAGTGGAAACGGGAGAATATCAGTATGGATTTTGTTGTCGGATTTCCGAGGTCAGTCAGAGGATCTAATGCCATTTGGGTTACAGTGGATCGACTTACTAAATCGGCTCATTTCTTACCCGCGAAGACAACTTTCTCCATGACTCAGTACGGTCCCTTCACATTATCCTTTTGGAAGAGTTTACAAGCAGCCAAGTAGACGAAGTTGCTATTTTGTAAGGCATTCCACCCTCAAACAGATGGCCAGTCTGATAGGGTGATTCATATATTAGAGGATTTGTTGCGAGCCAGTGTGATCGATTTCCATCATAATTGGGAATCGAAGCTATCTCTAGTGGAGTTTACCTACAACAACATTTTTCAATCATCCGTAGGTATGGCTCCCTACGAAGCACTGTATGGAAGGAAGTGCAAATCGCAGATTCATTGGGATGAAGTTGGTGAGAGATCAGAAATTGGCCCAGAGATTGTACAGCAAACCGCAAACGTGGTGGTCAAGATCCGAGACAGGATGAAGACCGCCCAAATCGCCAAAAGAATTATGCTGACAAGAGAAGAAGGGATCTCAAATTTATTATTGGAGATAACGTATTTGTGAAGATAGCACCCATCAAGGGTGTAATGAGGTTTGGGAAGAGAGGCAAGCTGAGTCCGAGGTTCATTGGGACATTCGAAATTCTTGATAGAGTGGGGACACTTGCTTATCGTGTAGCTCTACCGCCGAATCTAGCCGGAGTACACAATGTATTCTATTTTTCAATGCTGAGGAAGTATGTGGCAAATCCTTCGCATTTCTTGAGTTTTGAGCCATTGCAGCTTGCTCCAGATCTGTCATACGAGGAAAAACTGTTAGATTAGGTGGCCGTCGAGCTAAGTGTTGGCCGAGGGTTCATGTTGAAACTCTATGTATAAACAATCTTTATTTTAATAATAGTAGATAGAATATGAGATGCTCATATGATGAGTATCATGAAACTCATATTTGGAATACTGTATATTCTAAACAGTTCCTAGTCGATTCAGTCGCTGCTTAGAAGGATAAAGGCAACTCAAGTTTGAGTTTAGTATCTGCGATGTGAGTACCATGTTTCATTGGTAGGGGACAATGTGATGCCCAAGCATGCATATAGGTGCTCCTTGTAGAGTGAACTGAATAACCCTCCATAAAGGAATTTCCAAGTGGTTCTCACTTGTCAAGGGGAAACGTCCTAATTTATGGTTGTACACCATAAGTCCTTATGACCCGGGACAAAATTGTGACTCTATATGCTAGCATTGCACTTTGAATTGTTTACCGACTCATATGGGGTCATCAAGTGGCAAGATTGGGTGTTTTGTCGAAATATATGGGAGTCTAAGCATTGTAGTCGGGGATTCACCGTTTACCTTCGGGTATTGATATCCTATGTGATCTCATGTGTATGTAGTTTGAAATAAGAATGTTGGTGGTAATTAAGAAAGAGGTTTCTTAAATTACACCATCGATGCGACTATGACATGACACTTAATATCGATTCTTTGACAACTCTCGATATACCAATGGTTTTTCGAATCGGTCGGGATATATGAGATGAAGGGACCGTACTGTACGCTAACCATAATAGAATGGTTCTTGCAGGCACTATCATTTGATACCTAGGGAATCATGTAAGCGATGATCCTAGGTGTTTAACATGATTGGTTGGGTACTATCAGACTTGAGTTCTGACGTTCTTATTATCAAGGAGTTGATAAGTAAGAATGGAGCAACTGAGGTATGCTCATATAAGGACATGTTTAGTCCTTAATCACATTGAGATGTGAACCCACTGCTAGTTGTATCAATGAACCATTGAGTACCACACAAGTACTAGCTTTCTACATCCCGTTGAGAAGAAAATTAGTTTAATGTGTTGAACGACTTATAAAGGAGTTTATAAGCATAAGGAAAATTAGAAGTATGACGACTATATGGTGAATGTAACTTTTCATTTGTGGAAGTGTTCCTAAATTAAAAGTCGGCTAAATAAATAATGTATTTGAAAATTGTGATTTTCATAAACATTATTATGGACTTAATTAAATTAATTCAAGTAATTATTTAATTAAACACTAGTGGACCTTATAGAGTCCAAATAATTAAATTAATTCAAGTGTTGAATTAATTAAATAACATTGGGTCTTGTAGAGCCTAAATGGAAATAATTATTTAACTAATGGGCTTGAATAAATTGAAGTAAGATTTTATTTATCTCAAATGTGTTTGAGATATTAAAATAATAGTCCATGGGCTTTGTAAAAGTTACAAGCCCAAATAACATGCAAGGAATGTGAAAGATTGGGAGTCAACTTTTTTAAATTAAAGGCTAGCATGCCTTTGTAATACACAACACTTTTTACACAACCAAGAAAAGGCTTCCCTATTCTTTCTCTCCATGGTGGCCGAAACTTCGCTCAAATTTCTTCCAAAATTTTGCTTATTCATTTTGATGAAATGATAGCAAACTTCTCAAAAAAAAAGTCTTATATTTTCTAGTGCAAGTGTAAGGTTGTTCTAGCTTGTTGGTGGTGGGCTTGATTTTGAGCAAGGTGTGCTCAAGGGAAGTTTGTATATTTGTCTACCATTGAAGAGCTAAGTTGTTTATCATCTTAGTTGGAGCCTCATCAATCCTTGTGATTGATAGGTAAAACTCTAAAACACACTACGTATGATTTTGTGTTTTGTTATTTGCTACACATCTAGTGGGGTGCTCGTTTTTGCTATTGAAAAATATGATTTTTGAAACTTCCGTAGCGCATCTGGACACCCGTAACCAATCCCCTTTCAAAGTCGTACAAGCGGTATCCAACAAAGCTCTCAACGTTATATAAGAATGTTCGACGTGCAAAAGAAAATATTTTATGTTTTTGAGGTATGTTAATTGTCTTGTGACCAAATATGAACGGGTTTCGAAGCCGGAGAACGTGTCCGGGGCCTTTCCACCCCGGTAAAGTATGACCGGATTTTGATCAGGATTGGAAAGCGGTAAAGTATGACCAGGGACCAATCCACTCGGTAAAGTATGACCGTGAGATCTTATGTTTGTTGTAGTGGACATCCCTGCCAGCCCAGTATTGTGGTTTAGTCTGATCAAGCGTACTATGTTACGGGTCACTTGCTTTGAAACATATCTTTACGCAAAATGATGATGACTATGCATGTTTAAGTATGTATGATGCAAGTACGTTTATGAAAATGCTTATGAATTGATGGCCCGTCTATGTTATGCAAGTATATTCAATGTTTTAAGTTATGTATGAGCTACTTTAAAAATGCATGTGGTTTTATTAAACGATATTTTCTATTCACAGTTTATACATGTTGAGTCTTTAGACTCACTAGAATTGATCGATGCAGGTGAGGACGAGTATGAGTAGACGAGGGGCGGGGATCAGTGAGCTGGCTCGGGCTGTGCAATGGACTAACCCGAGGACCGCCTAGTTTTCAAGGATTTCTTTTATGCATGATAAAATTGTTTACTCTGATTTTAACGAATTATTTTATGTTGTTTAAAACAAGCACTTTTGCAAGCTCGTTCGATTCCAAATATTTTGTCAAACATTTTATTTGTATTGCATTTTGAAATATGATTACCTATTTAAGAAAATTTTATTTTTCCGCAAATTTTAAGTATGTTTAAAAAGTACGGTACGTTACAGACTAGCTCAATTGGTACAATTATTGCTTTACAAAGACCCTTATATCCAGGCGGTCTTGGGTTCGAATCTTGTGAAGGTAAAAATTCCAGTGCGTGGGCTGGAGAAGTCGTATGAGTCATGGCGCATGGGAAAGCCCATGAGGGACAAAGACTCCTTGAGGGAGCCCAAGATTGGGATAGCCCATGGTCGTTACACAGTCTTTGGTTGTAGCTCGTCCCTGATTGCCTCTACTTTCTTAGGGTCCACTGACACTCTTAATTCAGAGATGATATGGCCCAAGAAAGCAACACTTTTTAGCCAAAATTTACATTTCTTAAATTTGGCGTAGAGTTCTTTTTCACGCAGTGTTTGCAAGGTGAGACGCAGATACTATCGATGGTCTTCCTCACTTGGCGAGTATACCAGGATATCATATATGAAAACTACCACAAACTTATCGAGGTATGGCTTGAATACCCTGTTCATGAGGTCCATGAATGCTGCATGACCATTTGTTAGACCAAAAGGCATTACTTTGAATTCATAATGTCCATATCTCTTCCTTAAAGCTTTTTTATGAATATCCTCAGCCTTGACCTTCAATTGATGATAGCCTAATCTTATGTCGAGTTTTGAAAAGACATTAGCTCCTTTTAGTTGATCAAAAAGATCATCTATTATAGGAAATGAGTACTTATTCTTTATCGTGATTTTGTTTAACTCTCTATAATCGATGCATAGTCTCATGCTTTCGTCTTTTTTCTTTACGAATAGAACTGGGGCTCCCTACGTGGATGCACTAGTTCGGATTTTTCTCTTGTGCAATAACTCCTGAAGTTGCTCCTTTAACTCATTTAATTCAATTGGAGCCATTCGGTATGGTGCCTTTGAAATTGGTGCGGCACCAAGGACCCTATTAATTTCAAATTCCACCTCTCTATTGGGTATCGCACCCGGTAAATACTCAGGAAAAACATCTGGAAATTCTTGGACGACTGGAATATCTTCTAACTTCAGGGTTTCGTCTAACATGATAGTTGGAACATAGGTTCCAAGATCATTGAATTTTGATGTGTACTCCATCACCGTCATGTCAGAGGTTTGCTTAAAACCTTCGAACTCACTCAGCTTTTGCAGACGAAATTTTGTCGGGTAGTATTGTTTAAAAAATTTCCTTCTGAAGATTTGCCATGTGATTTGCTCAATTTCAGTCAAGGATGGTGATACCGTTTCCCAAACTTGCATGCCCGGTCTTCAAGAAACGGTGTCACTACTACAACTTTAAGCTCTTCAGGTATTTCCAACAAATGGAGTTGTGTTTCAACATTCTTAAGCCAGATATGACTGACTTCTAGATCAGGATTCCCATCAAAGGTTGGGACTCGGTTCCTTCGGAGGGATTCATAGTGACACATAATTCCACGCGATTGTGGCTCTGGTGGTGGCTGAATAGAGTTAACGTTTGGGTATACAATTCCTTACAGTGTTGCAGCTACTATACTAGCTATTGCCATCATATCACTCTTGGTGGTGGTGGTGGATTCTCATTTTCGTTTTGATTGGCGCCGCGTGGGTTACGTTTGTTTCTAGGTGATCTTCCCGCTATTTCATATAAACATATATTTTATTAAGTTGTTTGTAAATAGACATAATAAAAAAATTTCATTAATTTTCAAAATACATACATTTAGTCTTTCAATAAAAAAAGTATTTAGCCTAATTGGTCTGAATACAAATAATGATTATTCTAGGTATCATCCTACTCGTCTAATACTTCGCCGTCCTCCATAGCTTCGTCAATTTCTTCTTCAATAGGGTTTCCTTGGTTTTCTTTGATTTCTCCCATGAGGTCTTCCATATTGATCATATCATTTTGTAATTGATGGATGTGGTGTTCCAAAAGAGTATTGTGATTCGTTAGTGATTCCATTTCCTCTTGTAGCTGCTGAATTGTGGATTGGTTTACGTTCTCATTGACTTCATGTTCTTCGATTTGTTCTTCAAGGCGGCGTTGTGTTTTGAGAGAATTTCATCCAGAATTTAGAGCGTTAAAATCTTATCTTGCGCTTCGTCCAACTTTCGTTTGGTGATCTCGTGTTGCCGTTCTGATTCGCGACGGTAAGCGGTATAGCTTCTGACGTCTTCTCGTAACTTCCTTGCTTCTTCACGCGTCTCGTAAAGGTCATTATCCATGCATATATTATTTTCATCTAGTTGATAATTATCTCTCTCGAGCTTGTCATATTTCTTCTTCAATGTTTCAATTTCTACTTCATTTGCTTGGAGTTGTTTTTGGAGTTCAACTATAATGATTTGATGGTCCATGTTTGTTTTCCTATAAAGGTTAAAAGAATATTAATTTTATTGATAGGTTTATAAAATACTCATCAATTTTAATATGAAAATGCAATAATTTAAGGATAATAGAATTTTTATTTAGAAATAAATTGTTACACTTCTTGGCTTTTCAAAGCATATTTTTATTACAATCATCATACTAGTCTAGCCTAGTCTATCATGTCTCCATCGTCACTATCATCGTCGACCACCTCCATAGGTGCTTCCTCCTCCTCTTCCATGTTCTCCACCATAAGATGCAAATAATTATTTTGGTCGTAGAGCATATCCATGGCGCTATGAAGCTTAGAGATGTATCGTTCTTGCTTGTTAGTGAATTCTTCTTGACGATGACAAGCATGAGCAGCACGGTCTCTCTCAGTCTCCACTCCCTCTAGTAACTCTAGGTTCAAGGTAGCTAGGCGCTTGATACGGACTGAATCAGTAGGCACCAAAAGAAGCTGGCTTTCGGCCAAGTCTAGGTGATGGGAAAGTCACTGCACATCCATTTGGAGTAGGTTCTTGATCTCTATAAGTTCCTATTTTTCTTGTTCCTCCCTAGAGAGTTGAGCCTTAAGAGTCGCAATTTCCCTAGCTTGATTATCAATCGTTAGATGGCGCATGCGAAGGAAAGCTTGAGCAAGATTCCGTGGAGCAGCCATTTCCTAGAATAAATCGAGGTAAAATTTCAGAACAATAATAAAGGATAGAAAGACACAAAATTTAAATTGAAACACAGTTGTCGTGGAATTTTTATACTAAGAATTTTCAGAATGACTGAAGGAGATTGAATTTGAATTTCGAAGGAAATTTTGAGACGACGACATAAGACTTGAATGAATTCGATGGGTGATTTTACTTCATATAGGAATGCACTAGGCTTTTGCTAAAATTTGACTTCGTCAAATTTTGTCTATCATAATCCCAGCGGGATTATAAATCTGATGGATTTGATACCACTTAAATGTCTCGCCCCTAGACTGAGGCGTCGGTGACATCCGGCATTGTTTAACAATTACTTGAATACAATAAGCCTCGTAACAAATAGCCAAAACAAACCAGTCTTTTTCATAAATAGGTATTGTCTTTACAATGACAATGGAATAAAATTACATCAACAGTTTTGCGGAAGTAAAATAAAAAGAATATGTAAAATCTTGATCCTTGATCTTTCGGTGTGATCACCAATCCCAGAACGCCTCCTGCTGCTCCTCATTAAATTGCTCCTCATTCTTATCTGGAGAGATGCAAGGGGTGAGTGTTTTGGGAAACACTTAGCAAGTGGCGGATTGATCGATTTCCACAAATACATATAGAGATAATTTTAAAGGCATCTTTTAACAAACTTTCAAAACTTATTACATTGACTTATCATAACGAAACCGAATCAAATTCGAAATGTGAGGCAGAGATTATCAGACATTACAAAACAAATCAGAACAAATACAACACTGTTACTCATCTCATTTTCCATGGTCATATTGTCCCCCATATGTTAGTCCTCTAAGGGGTGAGGGCAGAACACAGTTTTATACCCACTGATGGGGGGCAGACAAAATTACAATCATCGTTCCATATCCAACATGAATTGTAGCAGTGTATCACAGAATCAGATTTATTGAACAGAACGTATCAGAATTTTGAAAAGAATCAGCGGAATAAAAGAACATCGAAACCAGAAAGAACATATCATACATCGATTGATATTTTAAAAAAAATAGTATTTTTCGAAAATGAATGGACACACATGTAAGCATGTCTTGATACATTTATACAAGTTTAAGTTTACAAGAAAAGTACATAGCAAAAACCCACTTACTGAATTTCTATGGTATAATGCGACGCTTGTCGAACTCGGTTGTGCGAAGGTTGCTGAAACTTGGATAGGTGTCGACGATAACAATATGAGATCACCGACACAACGCCTCCTTCTTGTTCCTTGCTAGTGGCGGCCCAGGGTTACTTGGATGGGGAGGTGATCGATTTTCTTGTAGCTTTTTTTTGGTGTGATTTCTTCAGCATGGTATGGTCTTATTTATAGGTGAAGGATGACCTTTTCCTCTCCCCATTTGGCTGCCCCCTTGATGCCCAAGCAAGGATTTAATGTGATCAAGGTTATCCAAGCATCAAGGGTCACATTGATCAACTTAAGAGTTATTTCCTACACATTAAATTTTTCCATTCCTTTAGCTCTTCCCTTAGCTCCCTTTTTGGTTCTTTTAGGACAAGCAAGGTTGAGCTTTCTTGAGCTAGAATATTGAGTCCTTGAGCTGGGGGTTTACTCTTCCGGTGATGACTCTTCGATTGTTGTGGTTTCTTACAGCGTAGATCCCCTTTGAGCTATTCCTCGAGCTTTTGAGTTTCTCCTTCGAGCCATGTAAGCTGAAATTTTAAGTTAATAGTTGAGTTTTATAGTTAAGCTTAAAGTTTTGATCTTAATTTTGAGTTTTATTTCTTACATGATTTGCTTCGAAAATTTCGTGTTCTCTTACCTAATACATAGGATGCATCACTCAAATACTTCATGAAGAATTTACTAGCTAATAATACTTTAGTTGATTGCAACATCTCTACATCATTCTCAATGAGTAGTATGTCATCAACATAAAGTACTAAGAATGTCATTGTATTCCAACTGACCTTCTTGTATACACAAGGTTCCTCATGGTTGTTGACAAAATTAAACTCTTTAATAGTGTTGTCAAATATGAAGTGACAGCTATTTTCATAAACGGATCTCTGAATTTTGCATATTTTTTGCTCACTTCATACTGATATGAATCATTCAGGTTGAGACATGTAATTCTCTTCCTTAATTTCACCATTAAGGAACGTTGTCTTCACATACATCTGTCATATTTCATTGTCATACCATGCTGCTATTGCTAGCAATATCCTTATAGACTTGAACATTGCAACTGGAGAAAAGTTTTCCTCAAAGTCAACTCCTTGTCTCTGAGTATAACCTTTTGCTACCAATCACGTTTTGAAGGTTATTACCTTTTTATCCGCCCCAATTTTCCTTTTGTAAATCCATTTGCTTCCTATGAGAACAATTCCCTCATATGGATCTACTAAGGACCATATTTTGTTCGAAGACATGAAGTCCATTTCGGAGTCATCAGACAATGCTTCTTTGAAGTTTCTTGGATCACATCCAAGAATGAGCTCTTCTTGACCTTGTTCAAGTAGCAAGCTCATTCTCTTAGGGCGGCTTTGAGACCCTTTCGGATCTCCTAAGAGCTTTTGTATCTTCAACTGGTTGTTGGGGCATGGGTTCTACTATTTCAGAAGTGTGTAGTTCACGAATCTCTTCGAGTTCTATCATCCCGCCTTTTCTATCCAAAAAAAATCTCTTCTTATAGAAATCGACATTTCTTGAAACAAACATATTTGTTTCATAAGTATCAGAGAAATAATACCCAACAAATTTTTTTTAGATATTGCACAAAGAAGAAAAAATTGGCTCTATTATCCAATTTGTTTCCTACTGACTGCTTCACTTAAGTAGGGCATTCTCATATTCTAAACAACGAATATTTGGGCATCTTTCTCAACCATATCTCATATGGAATTTTATCCATTTCCTTTGTACCGAATTGGTTCAATAATTTCTTCGTGGTTTCAAGCGTAAATCTCTAAAGAAATGACGACAATTCAGTGAATTAAATCATAAGTTGAACCATATCCATCAATATTCGATTATGAAATTCTGACACACCATTCAACTGAGGTGTGGCAGAGGGAGCCCACTATGAGGGAATATCATTCTCCTTAAAGTATTCTTGAAACTCAATACTTAAATATTCTCCACATCTGTGAGAACTCGAAATTTTCAAAGCGAATCATGTAAGAAATAAAAATTCAAAACTAAGCTCAAAACTTTAATCTTAAATATAAAACTCAAATATAAACTTAAATTTTCATCTAACAAGGCTTGAGGAGTAACTCAAAAGCTTGAATATTAACTCAACGGGAAGTTATGCTACAAGAAACCGCATTCATCGAAGAGTCGTCATCGAAGAAGTAAACCCCCAGCTCAAGGACTCAATCTTTTAGCTCAATCATGCTTGTACTAAAAGGACCAAAAAGGGAGCTAAAGGAGGAGCTAATAGATTGGACAAATTTATTGTGCAAGAAATGTCCCTTCAGAAAACCAAGGTGACTCTTGATGCTTGGATGGAATGTTGACTACATTTATGGTTTCATGGAGGGCCAGGGGTCGGCCATGGGGAGTTCAAAGGATCAAAATTTCTCTATAAATATCACTAAAAGGCTGATGGAAAAACACACCAAAAAGCATAGAAAAATTTGGTTCCTTCCCTCCACAAAGCATCCAAAAATTCGACCAAGGCAACGAGAGAAAAAGGAAGAACCTTCGTGCAGTTTGTGTACTCAGCAAATACGTCAAAGTGTTGCTGGATTAACAGCATAATTTGCTCAATTAATACGTCAAAGTACTGCCCAATTTTTGGGAGCAGCTTCGTTCAAGAATCACGCAAATTTTTGGGCCACGTGTTCGAATNAAATATAATTTTCAACATGCCAAAATAAAGAAATCCCAACATCATAAAATAGCTCCTAAGACCCGAGAATCCCACTCTAACTCGTATCTCCTCGCCTTGAGCTGGACTCTGGCATCCCAAGCCTCGCCTCACCTACCGTCAAGCACATGAAAACAAGAGGTACCGGACATGCCGGTGAGTATAAACCCAGTATGATACAATCAATAACATATGAGAATTAAAGTGACAAATATTTCATATTAAATTCATAAAGATGCAATATAATGCAATGCATGATCAGAAGCTGTAGGTTATCAATAAATCTCAAGATCAAGTGAATCATCTGGTCATAGGGTACTCAAGGAAAGAGAATCCCCCAGCAACATCCACCGACTCATCCGCTCGGAGTGGGTTGCTGTGTTCTACAATCCCAGGACTATGGTGCGCCTATAGAGAGTGTTCAGGCCATAGCAGCGACCTCCGCATACACTATGCCAACTCAACTATAGCCCCATACGTCCAAAAAATCAATAAATCAAGGCGACCTCCGCCATATCAAATCTGAATCAACAAGTGGCTCAATATGCAATGTAATGATGCAAATCAATATCATCATTTCGATATTATAATAAACTCATCTCAAGGCCACAATCATCATCAAATCACAAGTAATTCATCGAGCCTTAGAATTTTCAATTTAAAATAAAAATGATACTTTTACCTTCTATGTTACCGACCGTAACATACCTTTCAAATATTACCAAACAAAGATCGAAATGTGTAGGTAAGAAGTCTTGAATCTCTGAAGTCTACTATAACTCAAGAACTCGGATCATTTATTAAAACAGAGCAGTTTCTGTACAAAATTCATAATTAATTCAATACGGCTTCAAATCAAGATCCGCCAATTGGATATGCAAGAAAACTCAAATCCCAACAATTCTTCTTCATAAACGTTTGTCAAATAAAGTCATTTACTATGTCGTTCATAATCTGAAACATACAACATAATTCTCACGAATTCTGCATCAGTACAAATCTGCCACAGTTTAGTATTTGGAGCATAACTCCCTCAATACTCAATGGAAGCAAGCCCATTTTATATCATTTCGAAGACAAGCCAATGTTCTATAACTTTCATTTGAACACCAAATTCGAAATCCGAACCGATTAATACCAGAATACGAATAAACATAAGCCATGGACACAAACTCGGGATTCTAGACCAGGTTTAGTAAATATAGCATATCTCTTTCAATTCTTCATGGAATTGAGTTATTATTGAACCAAATCGAAGCTAACTCGATTATCTACAAGTTTGATGAAGACCATAACTCCAAAATCCAAACACAAATGTCCCATAAACATGAAATACAAAAGGTGTGGAAATTGTTCTTCGCACATAAACAAGAAACCATTCTCATATCCCTTTTAAATTCAAACCAACTCAAATACAACATCTTAAATATCTTAATATCTCAAATATAAATTCTAAACTTCAACCCATTTCCAAACTTGAACAAAAATGGGAAATACTTACATCCTCGTGAAGCCCGTTATGAGAGGATCACAAATCTAACTTCATTTCATAATTTTCTTGAGCATATCTCCCATAAAATTAGAAAGAAGTTTGAAAATGGAGAGGAAATGAATGTGGGTTTGTGTGAGGGAGGAGAAAAATGATTGGAGGATGTGAAAGTTGATTTAGATATTGATTTTTCGTGTTTTTAGCGCCTCAGCGCCACTTTCTGGCGCCGCGACGCCAAAATTGCCGCAGCTCTAGTGTGGGGACCCGGACGCTAATTCATTTCGTAATCAATCTTTGGGAATAATTCAATGCAATGAAGATAAACAGGGTCTAAATTTTTTTTTAAAATGCGGAACGTAATGGAATCAATCTAGTATACACATCAGTATAAAAGTACAAATGTTGTACAGCATACAACAAACGAAACTAGGGTTCAACTACTATATATCAAGTGCTGAAACCTAACTACTTCTGATCCGGATCACCACGCTAACTTGTCCTTTCTCTCATCCTCTTCTTGACCCTGATCATGTCCCACCTGTTGTCATGCACACATACAAACAAGACAACAGCCGGATAACTCCGGTGAGAATATAATCCCAGTATAAACAATATATACATGCAATGCATAAAATCATATACAAAAGCAAAAACCATGTATCACCAAACATAAATCATCATTTATGACACATTAGTGAATACAGATAAAACTCTTTGACTCGTCATCTCAGACTCGACTCCTTTCTAATCTAGGGATCCCGGTTCCTGGATATTATAATATACCGAATTTTCGCGACAGGAATCGATCCATTCCTAAGCAACATCGATATAAATTAAATATCCATTGTCTTGGCATATCCGCCATAGACTTGGCATATCCGCCAATGCCTACTCTGACATTGTGCAATGGGCCAATGATCACTCTGTCATAATCTGGCACCTCTGTCAACGACTCTCACTCAATAGATATATGCTATTCTCTGCTTTTCTATAAATCAATGGACTAAGCATATTCATTCAAATAATATAAAAGTATGAAACCAATAACAGACAAGTATGTTATTTAGGGAAACTCAAGTCCAATCTGACTTAAGTCAATGTCCCGGTTAATATTAATTTATACCTTCCTTTTGTCGATTTCTGGCTCTGTCGCAGTCTCAAATTCAAAGATGTCACTACTAAATCTGGCAATGACAATAACGAGGAGTATAATATCAATACATCACTCAAATCAAATATGATCTGATCAATATTCAATCTAATTCAATATCGACGGCATAACGATACAACATTGATATCAACGTCAACTCAGACAACAACATATATCAATTACAAATCATAACCAATATCCAATACAATCGATAATCTCAGAAATCTGAATAATCTCAATTCAATTGCTGAAAAATCATAACAATTGTATAAATAATCTCTTCTTCGATCTGACTTCAATTATATACTGATCAGTATATCCAGAACACATAATATCGATCATATCAAGATTCCTTTCATAGCATATTTTCAAATCATACCAAAACATAAGAAAACTTACGCCTAGTTGAAGCTCTTGTCACGAGGATCTCAGAACTGTACTCGGATTAAAATTCGGATAATCGAATCTTGCAAAAATCACAAATCTATGATGAAAAGCTCGAAGCATATGTAAACAGCCTGTTTCCTTCTTTCTTCCTATTGAATTCTGAAGAAGAAATTTTATATATATTATACTTGCATGCTTGAAGAAACGTGGCGCAATTCTTTGAATTTCCGTCGGCGCTCGGGCGGTCATAAGTTACTGCTTGGGCGCAGAACGTTCTGCCCGAGTGCTCACTTGTTATCCACTGGCGCTCGGGCGGTCAAAAACTATCACTCGGGCGCCAAACGTTCTGTCAAAAGGCAAAGCTGGTGGTGCACTGGCGCTCAGGCGGTCCTTTTCTACCGCTCGGGCACCACAGGTTCTGTCCAACTTCTTGGCTTATATTGCACCGACGCCCGGCTACACCACTCGAGCTCCTACAACCTCAATACTGTTAATTCATCCACTTCTGATTACAGTAATTAAATCTCGGGCATTACATTTCTCCCCTCCTAAGATACGATTTCGTCCCGAAATCACAGTCAATCAAATCATATCAGAAAGAAATGTATAAAAGAAACTAAATAGGAAACTCACGTCAGCGAAATAACTCTGGGAATCTCTGTCTCATATCTGACTCAGTCTCCCAGGTAGCTTCTTCGATGCCATGACGAGTCCATTGAATTTTCACCAGTGGAATAGTCTTCGTTCTGAGCTGTTTTTCTTTACGATCAAGAATCTGAATCGGTTTTTCTACATAACTCAGACTTTCATCAAGCTCGGCTTCATCTGGCTGAATAATATGAGAATCATCGGGGAGATACTTCCGCAGCATAGATACATGAAAGACATTATGTATTCCAGATAGAGAAGGCGGTAATGCGAGTCGATAGGCACGATCTCCTATCTTCTCGAGAATCTCGTACGGCCCAATATATCGTGGAGACAACTTTCCTTTCTTGCCAAATCTGACAACTCCTCTGAAAGGTGAAATCATCAAGAATACTCGGTCTCCAACCTCAAATACCAACTGTGTTCGTCGAACATTGGCATATTTGGCTTGTCTATCTTGAGCTGTCTTCATTCTCTTCTGAATCAGCTTTAATTTTTCAGTCATATCTCTGCTCATATCAGGACCAATCTCAGGTACCTCAGAGATATCATCCCAATACAGAGGGGATCTGCACTTCTTTCCGTACAATGCTTCAAACAGTGCCATCTCAATACTCGTCTGATAGCTGTTGTTGTATGAAAACTCACAAAGTGGCAATGATTCTTGCCAACTAGTGCTAAAGTCAAGCACTACAGCTCTCAGCATATCCTTCAGTGTCTGAATAGTCCGCTCTGACTGTCCGTCAGTCTGTGGATGATATGCGGTACTCAGGTGCAACTTCGTACCAAGAGCCTGCTGTAAACTCTGCCAAAAGTACGAAGTAAACCGAGGATCACGATCTGATACGATCGACTTCGGCACTCTGTGCAATCTGATCACTTCTCTGACATAGATCTCAGCCATCTGGTCATGTCGATATGTCATCTTGTATGGAAGAAAACATGCGGATTTGGTTAATCGGTCAATCACAACCCAAATCGCATCACAAACTCGGGAAGATCTCGGTAACTGCGTCACAAAATCCATGGAAATGTGATCCCATTTCCATTCAAGAATAGACAAACTCTGCAGTAGACCTCCTGGTTTCTTCCTTTCTGCTTTCACCAGCTGACAATTCAGACATCTGGATACAAACTTTGAAATATCAGCTTTCATTTGTTTCCACCGGAACTGTCTTCGCAAGTCATTATACATTTTTCTGCCACCAGGATGAATGCTGAATCGACTGCTATGTGCTTCTGATAATATCTGTAGTCTCAACTCCGAAACATCTGGCACAACAATACGATTATTCACATACAGTACATCATCACGTACCTGATATTCTGATCGATGCCCTGCTCTGACCATCGATATCGAGTTCTGTACATTCTGATCAACTTTATGAGCTGCTTTAATCTTCAAAATCAGCTCTGGTTTGACTTGAACAGCATATAATCTCAATGGTCTACTATCTGTTTCAAATATCAATCCAGACAAAAAGCAATATTCTATTAAATTGGAAACACCTATTGTCGATAAGGATAAAGAACATACCTTTCGACTCAGTGCATCAGCTGCTGCATTCGAATTTCCCGGATTGTAGTTGATTTCACAATCAAAGTCTTTCAGCAAATCAAGCCATCTTCTTTGTCTCATATTCAATTCTGACTGTGAAAACAGATATTTCAAGCTCTTGTGATCAGAATAGATTTCGAATTTCTCACCGTAGAGGTAGTGTCGCCAAATCTTCAGTGAGAACACAATGGCTGCCAATTCAAGATCATGAATTGGGTAGCGAGATTCATGCGGCTTCAACTGTCTCGAGGCATAAGCAATCACATATCCTCCCTGCATCAAAACACAACCCAGACATCTGTGAGAAGCATCACAATAAACGACAAAATCACCAGTGCCTGATGGAATAGTCAAGATCGGAGCACTGGTCAGTCGTTTCTTCAACTCAAGAAAACTGGACTCACAGTCTTCAGACCATACAAATGGAGCATTCTTCTGAGTCAACTTCGTAATAGGTTTAGCAATACTTGAGAAATCTTTAATAAATCGACGGTAATACCCGAACAAACCCATAAAACTGCGAATCTCTGGTACGGATGTCGGTCTTGGCCAACTGATCACAGCCTCAACCTTACTGGGATCAACTGATATACCATCTCCGGATATGATGTGACCCAGAAATACAACATGTCTCAACCAGAATTCACATTTCGACAGTTTTGCATATAACTTCTCAGTTCTCAATGTTCTCAACACAATTCTCAGATGCTCAGCATGATCAATCATATTCTTTGAAAAAATTAAAATATCATCGATAAAAATAATCACGAAATCATCGAGATATTTCTGAAACACACGGTTCATCAGACCCATAAAAATATCTGGAGAATTCGTCAAACCAAACGGCATGACAATAAACTCATAATGTCCATACCTGGTTCTGAACGCTGTCTTCGAGATGTCAGAATCTCTGACTCTCAACTGATGGTATCCAGATCTCAAATCGATCTTGGAATACACAGAAGAGCCCTGCAACTGATCAAATAAATCATCAATACGAGGCAAAGGATATTTATTCTTTACCGTAGCCTTGTTCAGTTGCCGATAGTCAATGCAAAGTCTCATTGACCAATCCTTCTTCCTAACAAACAGTACTGGAGCACCCCAAGGAGAAACACTCGGTCTGATGTACCCCTTGGCCAGTAAATCTTCCAACTGATCTTTCAATTCTTTCAATTCAATTGGTGCCATTCTGTACGGAGCTCCAGAAATCGGAACTGTACCTGGTACCAATTCAATGCTGAAATCTATCTCTCGAATCGGAGGCGATCCCGGAATCTCATCTGGGAAGACATCAGCAAATTCACACACCACTGGCAGGTCCGCCAATGATGGACTCTATTGCAGTAAATCAACTGAATAGACAAGGAACCCCTCTCCTCTTTTCTGTAACAATCGAGTCATAGACATAACATATATCAAAGGAATTGTAGATCTAGAACCCTTACCGTAAAATTTCCACTCGTTAGCCATGTCAGGTCTGAATCTCACAATCTTGTGGAAACAATCAACGGTAGCTCTGTACTTGGTCAACATATCAATACCGATAATACAGTCAAAATCAGACAACCCAAGCACAATACAATCTAACTCAATCTCATGCCCTTCATACTACAGTGTACAATGTTTAATAGACTTCACGGATATCAATTCTTTTCCCAATGGAGAAGAAACAGACACTACAGCAGATAGGAACTCAAAAGGTAATGCATGACTCAATGCAAATCTTTCAGATATAAATGTATGAGATGCACCAGTATCTATCAATACATAAGCAAGGTAACCACATAAAGAACAGTTACCTGCAACCACATCGTCTGGTGCTTCCTGAGCCTGCTCCTCAGTCAAGGCAAATACTCTGGCCTGCTGTCTAGGAGGCTGGCTAACTGTCTGGCTTCCTCCCGACCTCTGCTGTGACTGGGTGTATGGTGGTGGCTGAAAAGAATGTACAGCTGATGATCGTCGATCAGTCTAAGCCACTGAGCCAACTGATTCTGCTCCCTGGGATCCTTGGGAACCTCTCTGTGGACAAACTCTGGCAAAGTGTCCCTGCTGTCTGTAGATACGGCAACTACCAATCACTCCTTGGCATTGCTCAGTGGGATGTCTCCTTCCGCAGGTTCTGCAGTAAACTCCGGTATAACTCTGGCTCTGTCGTGAACCACTGGAACTAGAAGAACTGCTGCCAGACTTCTTAAAGTGCTTCCCTCTAGCTTTCAGAAATTCTTTCTTTCCACCACTGCTGCTACCACTCTCAAATCGGAGAAGTGGTTGATGTGGTCTCGGTGCTGGAGGTACAAACGAAGCTCCTTTCTGTCTCATCAGACCAGCTTCAGCTCCTTTTTCTCTGTTCAGGACATCAACAAAGTCATTTGGTCGCCCTGTGTTCACCAATGTAAAAATCTCAGGATTCAGTCCATTAATGAACCGATCAGCAACAGCTTTGTCATTCTCAGCAACATGTGGAGCAAATCGAAGCAAAGTAGAGAACTTGGCCACATACTCTTCAATATTCAACTGGCCCTGTCTCAAATCGCAAACTCTGCCTCTTTGTCTTTCCTGTATGACACTGGGAAAATTCTCTGATAGAACTAAGTTTTAAAGACATTCCAAGTGATGTTCGTACCTCGATGTTCCAACGCTCTCTTTGTCGTGATCCACCAGTTCTTGGCAACATCATGCAACTGGTGCCCAATCAGTTTAACTCGACGTTCATCTATGTAATCCAAAGAATCAAACAGCATTTCTATGTCATCTAACCAACACTCACAGTCAACAGAAGTCTCTGTTCCTTTCAGGGTTGGTGGTTTGAAAGGCTGAAATCTCTTCAGTAGCGTTTCCATTGGAGTTGCTGTAACATCCATCGGATTAGCCGAAGTACTGCCCTCTTCTGTTACTCTTCGGGGAGGCATATCTGATTATCAAAATGATTAGTAACCCAATACAACAAATCTGTTTCTATTCAGTCCCCCCTCCGATCATCTTACTGCTGATCAAGAATCGGTTCTGATTCATTCTTAATTAATACAGTTTACCAATCAAATCAGATAATCAGGTAAACATATAACAATAAAAGCAGTAATCATGCTAGCACACCAAAAGCAGGAAAGAAAACTCAATCTACCCCGCTCACTAGCTATTATTTCAGTCTACAGAACCTACAGTTCTAGACCTACTCCTCTAGTTCAATCTCAGGAACCTACTACTCTGATACCACCTGCTGTGGGGACCCAGACGCTAATTCATTTCTTAATCAATCTTTGGGAATAATTCAATGCAATGAAGATAAACATGGTCTAAATTTTTTTTTAAAATGCGGAACGTAATGGAATCAATCTAGTATACACATCAGTATAAAAGTACAAATGTTGTACAGCATACAACAAACGAAACTAGGGTTCAACTACTATATATCAAGTGCTGAAACCTAACTACTTCTGATCCGGATCACCACACTAACTTGTCCTTTCTCTCATCCTCTTCTTGACCCTGATCCTGTCCTACCTGTTGTCATGCACACATAAAAACAAGACAACAGCCGGATAACTCCGGTGAGAATATAAGCCCAGTATAAACAATATATATATGCAATGCATAAAATCATATACAAAAGCATAAACCATGTATCACCAAACATAAATCATCATTTATGACACGTTAGTGAATACAGATAAAACTCTTTGACTCGTCATCTCAGACTCGACTCCTTTCTAATCTAGGGATCCCGGTTCCTGGATATTAAAATATACCGAATTTCCGCGATAGGAATCGATCCATTCCTAAGCAACATCGATATAAATCAATATCCATTGTCTTGGCATATCCGCCATAGACTTGGCATATCCGCCAATGCCTACTCTGACATTGTGCAATGGGCCAATGATCACTCTGTCATAATCTGGCACATCTGTCAGCGACTCTCACTCAATAGATATCTGCTATTCTCTGCTTTTCTATAAATCAATGAACTAAGCATATTCATTCAAATAATATAAAAGTATGAAACCAATAACAGACAAGTATGTGATTTATGGAAACTCAAGTCCAATCTGACTTAAGTCAATGTCCCGGTTAATATTGATTTATACCTTCCTTTCGTCGATTTCTGGCTCTGTCGCAGTCTCAAATTCAAAGCTGTCACTACTAAATCTGGCAATGACAATAACGAGGAGTATAATATCAATACACCACTCAAATCAAATATGTTCTGATCAATATTCAATCTAATTCAATATCGACGGCATAACGGTACAATATTGATATCCACGTCAACTCAGACAACAACAGATATCAATTACAAATCATAACCAATATCCAATACAATCGATAATATCAGAAATCTGAATAATCTCAATTCAATAGCTGAAAAATCATAACAATTGTATAAATAATTTGTTCTTCGATCTAACTTCAATTATATACTGATCAGTATATCCAGAACACATAATATCAATCATATCAAGATTCCTTTCATAGCATATTTTTAAATCATACCAAAACATAAGAAAACTTACGCTTAGTTGAAGCTCTTGTCACGAGGATCTCAGAACTGTACTCGGATTAAAATTCGGATAATCGAATCTTGCAAAAATCACAAATCTATGATGAAAAGCTCGAAGCATCTGTAAACAGCCCGTTTCCTTCTTTCTTCCTATTGAATTCATAAGAAGAAATGTTATATATATTATACTTGCATGCTTGAAGAAACGTGGCGCAATTCCTTGAATTTCAGTCGTCGCTCGGGCGGTCATAAGTTACCGCTCGGGCGCGGAACGTTCTGCCCGAGTGCTCACTTGTTATCCACTCGAGCTCGGGCGGTTAAAAACTACCGCTCGGGCGCCAAACGTTCTGTCAAAAGGCAAAGCTGGTGGTGCACTGGCGCTCGGGCGGTCCTTTTCTACCACTCGGGCGCCACAGGTTCTGTCCAACTTCTTGGCTTTTATTGCACCGACGCCCGGCTACCCCACTCGAGCTCCTACAACCTCAATACTGTTAATTCATCCACTTCTGATTACAGTAATTAATTCTCGGGCATTACATCTAGCGCCTAGGCGCTACTTTCTAGCGCCTCAGAGCTTAAACAGTACCCATCAACAGTACCGTGAACAGTACCCGTGAACAGTAAAAATTTATTAATTTTTTTTTAAAAATTCGGGCATTACAATTCCTCACCTCTAATAATAGATTTCGTCCTCGAAATAAAATCATCAATTTCAAATCTAACATGTAATGATCAATGCTGAAAATAAGACTGAGAATAGAAGTATACTTCATTTGAATGACTCTGGATATTTATGTCTCATTTTGTCTTCTAATTCCCAAGTTGCCTCCTCGACACCATGTCTGTTCCACTGTACTTTAATCAACGGTATCAATTTATTTCTGAGTTGCTTATCTTTTCTGTCTAGAATCTGAATCGGTCACTCAATATAGCTCAAAGTCTGATCTAACTCAACCTCGTCAGGTGGAAGTACATGAGAAGGATCTGGATGATATTTCCTCAACATAGACACATGAAAAACATCATGAACACTTGATAATGCAGGAGGAAGAGCTAATCTATAAGCCAAATCACCAACACGTTCCAAAATCTCATACGGACCTACAAATCTCGGTGATAATTTTCCTTTCTTTCCAAATCTAACTGTACCACGGAAAGGAGATATTTTCAGAAAAACTCTGTCACCTTTCTCAAAAATCAATGGTCGTCTCCTGATGTTAGCATACTTAGCCTGCCTATCCTGAGCAGCTCGCATACGACTCTGAATTAATTTCACCTTTTCTGTCATATCTCTTATCATATCAGGTCCTATAATTGGTGCTTCAGATAAATCGTCCCAATACAAAGGAGATCGACACTTCCTGCCATATAGTGCTTCAAATGGTGACATTTCAATGCTCACTTGATAACTGTTGTTATAAGAAAACTCGACAAGTGGTAACGAATCCTGCCAACCAATACCGAAATCCATCACTATAGCTCTTAGCATATCCTCTAATGTCTGAATAGTACGTTCTGACTGCCTGTCTGTCTGAGGATGATATGCTGTACTCAAATGCAAACGAGTACCAAGGGCCTCTTGTAAACTCTGCCAAAAATGAGAAGAAAATCTAGGATCACGATCTGATACAATGGACTTAGGCACACCATGCAATCGCAAAACTTCTCTGATGTACAATCTAGCCATCTGATCATAGCTATATGTCATCTGATAAGGAATGAAACACGAATACTTGGTTAATCTGTCAACGATAACCCAAATTGCATCGCAAACCCTCGACGACCTCGGCAATTTCGCGACAAAGTTCATGGTGATATGGTCCCACTTCAATTCTGGAACCTTAAGGCTATACAGAAGACCTCCTGGTCGCTTCCTTTCTGCTTTCACTTGTTGACAATTCAAACATCGAGATACAAATTCTGCTATGTCAGATTTCATTCTTTTCCACCAAAATTGTTTCTTCAAGTCATTGTACATCTTTTTACTTCCAGGGTGTACACTGAACTTACTGCAATGAGCATCACGCAAAATCTGTATCCTCAATTCTGAATTATTAGGAACTACAATACGATCATTCACAAACAAAATACCATCAGCATTGTCCTGAAATTCTGACCGATGTCCTGATCTGACGAGTTCAACTGATTTCTGAATGCTTTGATCTACCCTTTAGGCCTCTCTAATTTTTACAAACAACTCTGGCTCTGCCTGAATCACAAATACTCTTACAGGTTGAATATCTACCACAAAATCCAAACCAGAAAGACAACAGTCTTCTACTTGATCAGATACACTGCTAGTGATCAAGGACATACTGCATACTTTTCTGCTCAAGGCATCGGCTGCTGCATTAGACTTGCCTGGATAATATTTTATTTCGCAATCATAGTCTTTTAACAAGTCTAACCAACGTCTCTGTCTCATGTTCAGCTCCGCTTGTGAAAAGAGGTATTTCAAACTCTTATGATCAGTGAATATCTCAAATGTCTCCCCATACAAATAGTGATGCAAAATCTTTAGAGAAAAAACCACTGCTGCTAGTTCCAAGTCATGCACTGGGTATTTAGACTCATGTGGCTTCGACTGTCGTGAAGCATAGGCAACAACACGACCATGCTGCATTAATACACAACCCAGTCCTTGATGTGAAGTGTAATATCCAAGCCTGGTGAACGGTACAGTTTAAGATTTCGTATGTTTATGGATTATTTGGTTAAGATTAAGTTTGATTTAGATGTTAAGAGTTGTGATTATGGGTCATAGTATTGTTGGTTATTATTGTTTTGTGGTATTGTTGATATTAGTTGATGGGTAGTTGTGTTGTATCAGCGTTGCGATTCGATTTTGTTGCATAGAGTTGTTTTGGCCGAGAGCAGACCGCACCCGCAGTGATTTGTGCAGCGCACCCGTGGTCTTTATTGCAGAATTTGTGGAATTGCCGAAGAGACACCGCACCCGCGGTGGGATAGGTACCGCACCAGCGGTCGTCGATTTCAGAAATTTGGTTGAGGTGCCGAAGGCACACCGCACCCGCGGTGAGGTATGTAGCGCACCCGCGGTGCATGAACAGTAGAAGCTTGTTTCGAGATTTTAAGTGTCTAAATGGATGAGTTGGTCTCATTTTTCTCATTCTTTCCCCTCATTCTCGATTCTTCAGTCCTTGGGAGAGCTAGGGTTCCATTTCCTTTCTTTTCCTTCCTTTGATTCAAGTATCTTGTGGGAGTTTTGAAGTGTAAGCAAGGTTCTTTTGTAGTTTAAGGAGCTAAGGTAAGCTTTTGGTATAGTTTATTCTTGGTTTTCGTATTGGGAGAAATCATGGGTTTGTTGATGGTGTTGGTTTTATGGATGAAATGTTATGGGTTTGTGTTTATTGGGTTATTGATGGTTCTATTTATGGTTTATTGTTGTAGGTTGTGTACCAAGAGTATAGTAGCAAGTGTTGCAAGTGTTGTAAGTGGAATTTCATTTCTTGTGCTTACATGATAATATATGTATGGTGTTTCAATGGTTTTAATGTTCTATTCCCTTCACTTGATTCATGTTATGTATTATTACACTTGGTTGTATATTATAGAGGCATTTTATGTCTCAACCATGTCAAAGGGAATACAAGAGAAAAGATAGTATTCAAAGTGTTTGATTTAATGTCCAAGAGAGAGTTTAAATGTTTTATTGGATTGATTGATACATAGTCAGAGATACTATATAGATATCAATCCAACAGAGAAAAGAGAAATACCATCGTTATTGTTATTCATTCTATAATATTCATGTTTCAGAGTTGATGGTATTTAATGTTTTCAAAGCCATGTTTTACAGAGTATTGTATATGTACATTGCTATGTAAGAGTTCCACTTGCTGAGTTTCATACTCATTTCAGTTATTCATGTGATGCAGATAAGGGTGATGGGCCGAGACGTTGATTGGAGCCGGAGTCATATGCATAAGAGAGGGAAGGTAGAAGACTATTTTGCAAGTATTTTGACATGATCACAAAAATGATGTTTTGTATTTTGTTGCCTCATTTGATTGATCATGTATTAACTTTTGTTTATATATTGTAATGTATTTTAAATCCTTCCTCCCTTCAAAGAAAATTTTAAATTCCGCTGTTATTTTATGAAATCGGGTCAGAGGGGTTACATTTAGTGGTATCAGAGCACCGTTCTTCGGACCAATGCATATGACTTCGTCTACTTTCAACAGTCCGGGTATGTCTTCTTCTACATCTATTTATTGTTATTGGTTGATATGTATTATGTGAGCACATTGTAGGAGTATGCCTCCTAAGAGAAAGGCTTCAGAGGGTGAGGATAGTTCTTCCTCTAGAGTTGTCGATGAGTTCGGCAAGCTACTGAAAGAGCAAGCTAAGGTCCATGGTGAGCAGATTCAACAGTTGTTACGTTTGCAAGGAACATGCCAAGGTAGTGGTCAAGGGAGAGGCCAAGTGGCTCAGGCATTTGGGACCGATGGGATCTTTACTGCTTTCAAGAGAATGGATCCGCCGGAATTTGCAAGAAGCACTGATCCATTGGTGGCTGTAGAGTGGGTCAAAGCTCTTGAGGCGATTTTCGATCATCTCAACTATGAAGATAAGGACAGATTCAGTTGTGCAGTGTTCATGTTAGTCAAAGCTGCACGCATTTGGTGGAATGCTACCAAGGTAAGTGTTGATGTTCCAACATTAAAGTGGCAAGAGTTCACTGATCTTTTCTATGACAAGTACTTCCAAGTTGCACTTCGAGCTCGGAAGGTGACTGAGTTTTTAGAGCTTCGTCAAGGAGGTATGAATGTTGATGAGTATATTCTGAAGTTTGAAGAGGGCTGTCTGTTTGCTCCGTATATTGCCTCCAATGACAAAGACAAGGGTGCTCATTTCATTAGAGGCCTTCGAGCAGAAATCAGAAGGGACATCAATATGTCGAAGGCGGTGACATTCAAAGAGATTGTGTCTAAGGCTTTGTTGGCCGAGCAAAATGAGAAAGACATTGCCAGAGAGAGACAGGCGAGGCAGCAGTTTGTTGCTCAAAGAGGTCAAGGTTCGAGCCAAAGAGGAAAGGACCATTTTAAAGGGAAAGGCAAGTTGGAGCCGAGTCCTAAACCACCGACAGTTCCATCTGATCCTGAGAAGCCATTGTGTCCCAAGTGCAGTAGACATCATCGGGGAGAGTGCAGATTTGGTACTCATACTTGTTACCGTTGTGGCACTGCAGGCCATATAGCCAAGGATTGTCCAAGAGGCTCGAGTAAAGAGAAGGTGCAGGGTCGCATCTTTACCATGACAAAGGAAGGTATAAACCATGATTCTTCTGTGATCTCTAGCACTATTTTAATTTCAGGCAGAGTAGCTACGACATTGATTGATACAGGTGCTACTCATTCTTTTATGTCTGAACTATTTTTGAGATCTTTGGGTATAGTTCCTTCTGTTATTCCCCTCCAGTTTAATGTTGTTTTGCCTTCGGGGGATGTGTTGTGCCCAACATCTATTGTGTATGCGTGCTCTGTTCAAATTGATGGGCGAGTTGTTTATGCCGACTTGATTGTTATTCCGATGGTTGCGTTTGATATTATACTTGGCATGGATTGGCTATCAACCTATCGTGCAGTGATTGATTGCATTGCTAAGACGGTGAAATTTGCAGATGATGGCAATAGGGAAGGTTTGTTCGCCAGTGCAGGTACTTCGCTGATCCTTCCTTTTATTTCGTGTCTTGAGGCTAAGAAGTTGTTGTTTAGAGGTTGTGATGGGTTTTTGGCTTCGATTGTGGATATGGATAGAATTGTGAAGTTGAATATTGATGATATTGATGTTGTGAGAGAGTTCTCTGATGTATTTGAGGATGATGTGCCGGGTTTACCGTCGGACAGAGATGTAGAGTTTGTGATTGATCTAGTTCCGGGTACGGTTCCTATTTCTAAGGCTCCGTACAGAATGGCCCCTTCAGAGATGAAAGAGTTGAAGACGCAATTGCAGGATCTATTGGATAAAGGTTTTATTCGGCCGAGTTCTTCGCCTTGGGGAGCTCCGGTTCTTTTCGTCAAGAAGAAAGATGGGTCGTTGCGGCTGTGTATTGATTATAGAGAGATCAACAAAGTGACGATTAAGAATAAGTATCCGTTGCCACGGATAGATGACCTTTTTGACCAACTGCAAGGGGCTACAGTGTTCTCGAAGATTGATTTGCGATCTGGTTATTATCAGTTGAAGGTTAGGGAGTCTGATATCCCTAAGACGGCGTTCCGGACCAGGTACGGTCACTATGAATTTCTTGTGATGTCTTTTGGTCTGACCAATGCTCCTTCAGTCTTCATGGATCTTATGAACCGTGTGTTCAAGCCGTATTTGGATAGCTTTGTCATTGTTTTTATCGATGACATTTTGATTTACTCCAAGACCAGAGAGCTTCATTCAGAGCACCTCAGAGTTGTTCTTCAGTTGCTGAGAGAGAAGAGGTTGTATGCTAAGTTGAAGAAGTGTGAGTTCTGGTTGGAGCAGATTTCTTTCTTAGGCCATGTTGTCTCGAAGGATGGTATAGCTGTTGATCCAGTGAAAATAGAGGCGATTCAGAAGTGGCCTATTCCTACCACTGTACCAGAGGTACGCAGTTTTCTTGGTTTGGCGGGTTATTATCGTCGTTTTATTTCAGACTTTTCCAAGATTGCCCTGCCGTTAACTAATCTGACGAGGAAGACTGTGAAGTTTGAGTGGTCCAATGAATGCCAAAGAGGATTCCAGGAGTTGAAAGATAAGTTGACGACAGCTCCAGTACTTGCTTTGCCCAGTGGTTCAGAGGACTTTGTTGTTTTTACCGATGCGTCGAAGAAGGGCCTCGGTGCAGTGTTGATGCAACGAGGTAAAGTTATAGCCTATGCTTCTCGCCAGTTGAAGGATTACGAGAAGAATTATCCTACGCATGATTTGGAGCTGGCAGCTGTGGTTTTCGCCCTGAAAATCTGGAGACATTATTTGTATGGCGAAAAGTGTGAAATTTTCACAGACCACAAGAGTTTAAAGTATTTGTTTTCACAGAAAGAACTTAATATGCGACAGAGACGGTGGTTAGAGCTTGTCAAAGACTATGATGTGACTATTAGTTACCACCCAGGGAAGGCGAATGTTGTAGCGGATGCATTGAGCCGTAAGTCGAGTTCTTCTTTAAGTTCTATGATTCAGCAGCCGTTGTTGTTAGATTTGCAACGAGAGGAGATAGCTTTGGTGGTTCCTGGAACCATTGCTCGTTTTTCAGCGTTGGTTATTCGGGCTACATTGACGGACAGGATCCGTAGAGAGCAGGCTATTGATGTTCAGTTGTTAGAGTTGAGAGCTAGAGCAGAGGAGAGAGGTAATTCAGAGTTCGCGACGAATAGAGATGGTTTGGTGACGTTTAGAGGCCGTATTTGCATTCCTGCTGGTGATGATATTCGGCGAGACGTCTTGACAGAGGCACATACAGCGCCATACTCGATACATCCAGGCAGCACTAAGATGTATCAGGATCTTCGTAGACTCTATTGGTGGCCAGGTATGAAGAAAGATATTGCCATGTTTATTTCTCAGTGCCTAACTTGTCAGCAGGTGAAGATCGAGCACCAGAGACCTGCTGGGACATTGTTATCATTGCCGATTCCTCAATGGAAATGGGAGCACATTACGATGGATTTCGTGACTGGTCTTCCCAGAACGCAGAAAGGTTTTAACTCTATTTGGGTTATTGTTGATCGATTGACCAAGTCAGCGCATTTTCTTCCAGTCAAGACGACATATTCCATGAACCAGTATGCCGAAGAGTACATAGCAGAGATTGTTAGACTTCATGGTGTTCCTGTGTCGATCGTGTCTGATCGTGATCCTAGATTTACTTCAGAGTTTTGGAAGAGTTTGCACAGAGCTATGGGTACACGGTTAGCATTTAGTACAGCATATCACCCCCAGAGCGATGGTCAATCAGAGAGAGTTATTCAGATTTTAGAGGATATGCTCAGAGCTTGTACTATCGATTATCCTGGTAGCTGGAATTCTAAATTGCCTCTTGTTGAGTTCACGTATAATAATAGCTACCAAGCGACAATTGGCATGGCACCGTATGAAGCACTTTATGGTAGGAAGTGTAGATCTCCCTTGTATTGGGATGAGATTGGTGAGAGGAAGATGCTGGGTCCAGAGTTAGTCCAACAGACTGCTGATGTTGTTGCTGTTATCCGAGAGAGAATGAAGACAGCGCAGTCGAGACAGAAGAGTTATGCCGATGTGCGTCGTAGGCCATTGCAGTTTGAGGTTGGCGATCATGTGTTCTTGAAGATAGCACCTCTTAAGGGTGTGATGCGGTTTGGCAAGAAGGGAAAGTTGAGTCCGAGATTTATTGGCCCATTTGAGATCTTGGATAGAGTTGGTGATCGAGCCTACAGGTTAGCCCTACCGCCAGATCTTGACAGAGTTCATAATGTTTTTCACGTCTCTATGCTCAGGAAATATATTGCAAATTCTTCCCATGTTCTTCGCCACGAGCCATTGGATTTGACGCCGAATTTGACTTATCAAGAGATTCCGGTCCAGATTTTGGATCGCAAAGTTAAAGTATTGAGAAACAAAGAGATCGGCATTGTTAAAGTCCTTTGGAGGAATCATTTGATTGAAGAAGCCACGTGGGAACCAGAGGATGAGATGAAAGAGAAGTATCCCGAGTTGTTTGCGCAGTGACGTCAATTTCGGGGACGAAATTCCTCTAAGGAGGGGAGATTGTAATATCCAAGCCTGGTGAACGGTACGGTTTAAGATTTTGTATGCTTATGGACTATTTGGTTAAGTTTATGTATAGTTTTGATGTTAAGAGTTGTGATATATGGTTTATAGTATTGTTGTTTATAGTTGTTGTGTAGTTGTTGTAGCATCGTTGCGATTTAATTCATGGTAATTCGTATGTTGAGCCAATTGTTATGAGGCCAATTGGAGTGGTTAGATAAGACATAGAGGTGTAACTTTCTTATTTTGAGTTTTGTTCAAATCATTGTGGAAGGTAAGCCAAAAGTGCCCCGAAGTGTGTCGTGTGTTTCGACGTTCCTCCAGTGACACATGTTGAGAGATTTAGCATAACGTTTTACTCAGACCTCCAAATGATCTGATATTTGGAGAGGTTCAAGAAAAGACATAGAGCTACAACTTTGTAGTTTACCATTTTTCCAAATTATGAAGGGAAGAGGCGTTTCGGAGGCGATCTTTGGAGAAGCTGTGCGCAGAGTAACCAGAGTGCACCCGCACTCTATTGTTCAGTGCACCCGCGGTGACCAGAGTGCACCCGCACTCCAAAATGTAGCGCACCCGCGGTCTACTGTTTCAGATTTTTGGATGAGGTGCCGAAGGCATAGCGCACCCGCGGTGCAAGGGATAGCGCACCCGCGGTCCGTGAACAGTAAAGTCGTGTTTTTGGATTTAAGTGCTTAAATACATGAGTTGGTTCACTTTTCCCTCATTTCTCTCCTCATTCTCGATTTCTTCAGCTCAAGGGAAGCTAGGGTTCCATTTTCTTTCTTTTATTTCTTAGATTCAAGCTTCTTGTTGGATTATTGAAGAGAGAACAAGGTTATTTTGAGTTCAAGGAGCTAAGGTAAGCTTGTGGCTTTGATTATTTCTTGGTTTATGGTGTTGGGAGAAGTCTTGGGTATTTAGAGTGTGTTAGCTTTATGAAGTTTATGGTATGGGTTTATGATTATTGAGATGTTGATGGTGAAGTTTATGGTTTATTGTTGTAGGTTGTGTACCAAGAGAGTAGATTCAAGGTTCCAAGTGTTGTAAGTGGAATTTCATTTCTTGTGCTCACATGATAATATATGTATTGTGTTTCAATGGTTTTAAAGTGTTATTCCCTTCCATTTGATTCATGCTATGTATTAATACACCTTGTTGTATATTAGAGGCATTTTATGTCTCAACCATGTCAAAGGGAATACAAGAGAAAAGATAGTCTTCAAAGTGTTTGTTTTAATGCCAAAGAGAGAATTCAAATGTTTTATTGGATTGATAGATACATAGTCAGAGATTGCATGCAATAAGTTGATCAACGACCATAGGCTTATATCCCTCAGAGTTATCGATTCATATCGATGGGATAGAGGCACAGAGACAGAGATACTATATAGATATCAATCCAACAGAGAAAAGAGAAATACCATCGTTATTGTTATTCATTCTATGATATTCATGTTTCAGAGTTGATGGTATTTAATGTTTTCAAAGCCACGTTTTACAGAGTATGGTATATGTACATTGCTATGTAAGAGTTCCACTTGCTGAGTTTCATACTCATTTCAGTTATTCATGTGATGCAGATAAGGGTGACGGGCCGGGACGTTGATTGGAGCCGGGGTCATGTGCATAAGAGAGGGAAGGTAGAAGACTATTTTGCAAGTATTTTGACATGATCACAAAAATGATGTTTTGTATTTTGTTGCCTCATTTGATTGATCATGTATTAACTTTTGTTTATATATTGTAATGTATTTTAAATCCTTCCTCCCTTCAAAGAAAATTTTAAATTCCGCTTTTATTTTATGAAATCGGGTCAGAGGGGTTACATGAAGCATCAGTGTGCACTGTAAATCCTCCTACACCAGATGGAATAGTCAGAACTGGAGCACTAGTCAATCTCTTTTTAAGTTCAACAAAACTAGCCTCACATGCCTGAGACCAAATAAATGGTGCATTATTTTGTGTCAACTGGGTAATTGGCCTCGCAATATGTGAGAATCCTTCAATAAATCTACGATAATATCCTGCCAAACCCATAAAACTACGCACCTCAGGAACTGATGTCGGTCTAGACCAATTGATGACTGCCTCAACTTTACTCGGATCAACTGATATACCAGCACTCGAAATCACATGTCCAAGAAAAACCACTCTATCCAACAAAAACTCGCATTTGGATAATTTAGCATACAACTTTTCAGTTCTCAAAATCTGCAAAACAGCTCTCAAGTGCTCGGCATGCTCAAATTCAGATTTTGAATAAATAAGAATATCATCAATGAAGATCACAACAAATTGATCTATATACCGTTGAAACACACGGTTCATCAAATCCATAAATACCGCAGGTGCATTGGTCAACCCAAAAGGCATTACCAAAAATTCAAAATGCTCATACCTGGTACGAAAAGCAGTCTTAGGCACATCTGCCTCTCTAACTCTTAACTGATGATATCCAGATCTTAAATCAATCCTAGAATATACAGAAGAACCCTGCAACTGGTCAAAGAGATCATAAATCCTTGGCAAAGGATACTTATTCATTACTGTGGCTTTATTCAACTGTCTATAATCGACACAAAGCCTCATAGACCCATCTTTCTTCTTCACGAATAAAACCGGAGCGCCCCAAGGTGAAACACTTGGTCTTATATATCCTTTAGCCAATAGATCCTCAAGTTGTTCCTTTAGTTCCTTCAGTTCAATTGGCGCCATCCTATAAAGAGCTCTAGAAATAGGCTGTGTACCTGGCATCAACTCAATGTTGAACTCAATCTTTCGGACTGGAGGAAATCCTGGAATTTCATTTGGAAATACATATGAAAATTCACTAACAATTGGAATATCTGCCAATTTAGGTACTGACCTTGAAATATCAATTGCATAAACCAAGAAACATTCTGCTCCTTTCTGCAACAAACGAGTCATGGACAAAACAGATATCAAAGAAATCTTAGCTCGAGAACCCTTACCATAGAATGTCCAGTGATCTGTCATATTAGGCCTAAACTTAACAATCTTCTGAAAACAGTCTACAGTAGCTCTGTATCTTGTCAACATGTCAATACCAAGTATGCAGTCAAAATCAGACATCTCCAACACAATACAATCAAGCTCAATGACATTATCCTCATAACGAAATTCACAACCACTTATCATTTCTGCTGACCTCATCACTTTGCCCAGTGGAGTAGAAATAGATAATGTAGATGATAATGGCATAGAATGCAGTGAATGCAATGAGAAAAAGGGCTCAGCTATGAAAGTATGTGACGCACCAGTATCCATCAAAACATAAGCAGGATAACCTGAGAGAAAACAATTACCTGCAATGACATTATCTGGAGCATTATGTGCCTCATCCTCCGTGAGTGCAAAAACTCGACCATGTTGTTTAGGTGGCTGTCCTACCTTGTGGCTACCACTCTGTTTGTTCTGATCTGATTGGTTTGACTGCTGATAAGAATGAACTGTAGGGTTCTGACGATTCTGGTGAGGTGTCTGTCTCGATGATCCCCCACTCTGAGACATATCACTGCCACGGTTAGGACACACTCGAGCATAGTGTCCCACCAGGTTACACAAGTGGCAAGCTCCCGAGATTCCTCTACACTGATCGGTATAATGTCTACCACCACACTGACCACAAGTCGGACTTGAATAACCAGTGCTCTGAACTGAACCAGACTGTCTCGATCCACTAAAACTCGAAAAATTACTGCCATGTCTCTTAAATTGCTTGCCTCTAGCCCGAAACTGCTCTCTTATGTTGCCACTGTTACCGCCATTATTACCCTGTCTGAACTGCTGTCTATACTGTGGCTGTTGGGGTCGTTGCATCTGGGAACCTCTCTGCCTAATGATTCCGGTTTCAGCTCCTTTGGCTCGATCAAGAGCCTCAGCAAAAGTGCATTATCTTAAGTGAACCATTAAGAGTTGCGACCCCTACTAGCAAAACTATTGAAACACATAAAGTATATCGGAACTGTAAAATTTGCATCGATAAACCGAACTTTGAGGCAGAATTGATTCAACTCAATATGATTAAGTTTGACATCATTCTCGGAATGGACTGGTTAGCTTAACACAATGCCATGGTAGACTTCCAAAAGAAAAATTTTAAACTTCAGGCTCCGACTCAAAAGGAAATCATATACCATGGAAAGTCCAAGGAACGAAGGTCCCTACTATTTGCCTCACAAACTTGGAAGGCCATAAAATGCGGGGAAGAAATCTACCTGACAATGATCAGCGAAGTCAGAAAAGAAACTGCCCCAAAGTTGGAAGATATTCCAGTCGTACAAGAATTTCCAGATGTTTTTCTCGAGGATTTACCGGGTGTAATACCCGATAGAGAAGTGGAATTTAAAATCAATTTGGTCCCTGGTGATGCACCAATTTCAAAGGCACCACACTACAAGAAGAATGATTTTCTGCAGCACGTCATCAACAGCGTGCATTAAAAGCACGCTGCGAATATTACTTTTAACGGCGTGCATCCATATGTGCGCTGTTAATACTATTGCACTTGACAGTATTAACAGCGTGCATTAAAAGCACGATGCGGATAGTAATATCCGCAGCGTGCAGTTATATGTGAGCTGTTAATAACTTATGCAATTTTCGCAGCGCACAATAAAGGCACGCTGTTAATAATATTATTAACGGCTTGCATGTTTATGTGCGCTGTTAATAGTAAATCATTTTTTTAAAAAAATATAATTTTTTTAACGGCGTGCATATCTAAGGACGTTGTGGAAGAAGGGTGCACCATCATTTAGCGCGCCGATTTAACTTTAGCGACGGTAGTATTCATACACTCGCTATTAGCGACGGTTTTTATTAAACCGTCCCCGATTTAAAACTAGCAACGGTTTAAAATAACCGTCGCCAAATTTAGCGACAATTAAGCATTAATCGTCGCTATATTTAGCGACAGTTTTATTTTACCCGTCGCAAATTTTTACATCGGCGACGGTTTAATATAAAACCATCGCTATTAGCGACGGTTTTAATACAAACGTCGCTAATAGTCTATAAATATCCGCATTTCCTTTCCATTTCTTCACAACACTCAGAATTTTTCTCACGATTTTAGGATTTTAGTTTCGATTTTAGGATTTTAATTTCGATTTAGTGTAGTTTTTTGTTTCAATTTTTACTTGCTTTGTAAATATTATTAAAAATCACGAGTATTGTTATTAGATTGTAAGTTTTTTTAAAAACTTTATTAAATTATAAAAGTAAATTTTTTTAATTTTAACGAAAAGATTAGCGACGGATTATGAAATCCCGTCGCTAAATGTATCGACAGTTTTAAAAACGTCGCTAAACTTAGCGACCGTTTAAAAACCGTCGCCTATAAATTTAGCGACGACAATTTAAAAACCGTCGCTAAAATTAGATTTTGCACTGATTATTAACGGCGTACATTGCACGCTGCGGATAATAGTATTAACGGCGTGCATGTGCACGCCGCGGATAATAAGATTAACAGCGCGCACATGTACGCCGCGGATAATCTTAAACTTTCAACAGCTTAGAACTTTGCAGCGCGCAATGTGCGCTGCGGAAAACGAATTTGCGCGCTGCGAAAAGCCATTTTTGTTGTAGTGCCATACCGAAGGGCTCCAGCTGAATTAAAAGAGTTATAAGAGCAACTTCAGGAGTTGTTGTACAAGAAACAAATCCGACCTAGTGTATCCCCGTGGGGAGCAACAGTCCTGTTTGTAAAGAAAAAGGACGAAGCATGAGGCTATGCATTGATTATAGAGAGTTAAACAAAATCACAATAAAGAATAAGTACATACTCCTAAGAATAAATGATCTTTTCGATCAGCAAAAAGAAGCCAAAGTTTTCTCAAAACTTGATCTAAGATCAGGGTACCATCAGCTTAAAGTCAAAACAAATGATATCCCTAAAACATCTTTTAGAACAAGATATGGGCACGACGAATTCACGGTAATGCCTTTTGTTCTAACAAATGCTCCTGCATCATTCATGGACCTTATGAACTGGGTTTTCAAGCCATACCTTGATAAGTTTGTGGTGATTTTCATATATGATATCCTTGTATACTCACCAAGTGAGGAAGACCATCGAGAACATCTGCGTCTCACCATACAGACACTGCGAGAAAAGGAACTCTATGCCAAATTCAAGAAGCGTGAATTTTGGCTAAGAAGTTTTCAGGGATTAGCTGGCTACTATAGGAAATTTGTGGAAGGATTTTCTTCGATAGCCATTTCTCTCACCAAACTTACTCAAAAGAATTCAAAATTCATTTGGAATGAAGTATGTGAGAAAAGTTTTGAAACCCTGACGAAGAAACTCGCATCTATACCAGTACTAGTTCTTCCAGGATGGTAAGAATTTCACGATATAGTGACGCTTCAAAGGGAGGATTAGGGTGTCTGCTTATGTAGGAAGGTCAAGTAACTGCCTATGCATCAATGCGATTAGAACCTTACGAGAAAAATTACCCAACTCATGATCTTGAGTTAGCGGCAATCGTATTTGCGCTAAAGATCTAGAGAAATTAACTTTATTTGATAAAAATGCGAAGTACTTACTGATCACCAGAGTCTCAAATACATATTTACCAAAAAGGAACTAAACATGAGGCAAAGAAGGTAGATTGAACTTATGAAAGACAATGATTTATCAATCAATTACCATCCGGGTAAGGCGAATAAAGTAGCAAATGCTTTGAGTATAATGAACATTGGGAAAGTAAGCTTATCTTCTCTATCAGCGCAACCATTCCTTAGAAAAGCAATCAAATTAAAACAAAGCCAAGATCCTTCTATCACAAAAATTAAGGAACAAATTCAAAACAGAAAAGCCCAAGAACTCCTACAACAATTAGAAATACCAAAGTGGAAGTGGGAAGATATCTCTAGGGACTTCGTAGTAGGGTTACCAAAATCAAGACAAGGTCATGATGGGATTTGGGTAAGCGTGGACAGGTTGACCAAATCGGCACATTTCTTACCGTTTTGAATGAATTACAACTTGAACAAATTAGCCACCCTGTACATGGACAATATAGTGAGATTACACGGAGTTCCGACAAGCATATTATCTGACAGAGATCCATGATTTGTATCACGATTCTGGAAAAGTTTCCAAGAAACCATGATAACCAAAGTAACTCTTAGTACAACCTATCATCCTCAGACTGATGGCCAAACTGAAAGAACAATTCAAACTCTTGAGGACATGTTGAAGGCATGTACTTTAGATTTTCATGAAAATTGGAGCGAGCAGTTACCTCTGATAGAATTTGCTTATAATAACAGCTATCACAACAGTATTGAAATGCCTCCGTATGAAGCGTTGTACTGCCGAAAGTATAGGTCACCTTTGTACTGGGATGAAGTTGGAGAAAAGTCTATCACTGGACCTGAGCTTGTTCAAGTAACCATCAAAAAATTCGCCATAATCAGAGAAAGACTCAAGACAGCTCAAGATAGACAAAAGAGCTGACAGATTTAAAGAGAAGACCCTTGGTATTTGAGATCGGTGAAAAGGCGTATGTTAAAGTCTCCCCTATGAAAGGAGTGGTTCAGTTCAGCAAGTCCGGAAAGCTAAATTCAAGCTATGTAGGACCATTCGAGATACTGGAGAAATTGGGAACCCTAGCTTACCGACTGGCTTTGCCACCAGAAGGAAATATATCCCAGACCCAAGTCACATCCTTAAAGTTGCACTGCTAATGATCGAAAGACACTTGAACGAAGAGCTGAAATATGAAGAGGTCCCTATTCGAATAGTGGACACCAAAGAACAAGTGCTGAGACACCGAACAATCCCATATGTCAAAGCACAGTGGTCAAATCATACTGAACGGGAAGCAACTTGGGAACTAGAAGAGAGGATGCGCACACAATATCCTCATATTTTCAAAAGATCGAGTTGATCCAAGTATCGAGAACGAAACTTCCAATAAGGAAGGAGTGATATGAGAACCCGGAATTTTCAAAGCGAATCATGTAAGAAATAAAACTTCGAAACTAAGCTCAAATCTTTAATCTCAACTATAAAACTCAAATACAAACTTAAATTTTCAGCTAACCAGGCTCGAGGATATAGATCAAAAGCTGGAAGATTAGCTCAACGAGAAGCTATGCTACAAGAAACCGCATCCATCGAAGAGTCGTCATCGAAGAAGTAAACCTCCAGCTCAAGGTCTCAATCTTTTAGCTGAATGAAGCTCAACAACGCTTGTACTAAAATGACCCAAAAGAGAGCTAAAGGAGGAGCTAAGGGATATGACAAATTTATTGTGCAAGAAATGTCCCTTTAGAAAACCAAGGTTACTCTTAATGCTTGGATGGAATGTTGACTACATTTATGGTTTCTTGGAGGGCAAGGGGTCGGTAATGGGGAGTTCAAAGGATCAAAATTTCTCTATAAATAGCACTAAAGGGCTGATGGAAAAACACACAAAAAAAAGCCATAGAAAAATTTGCTTTCTTCCCTCCACAAAGCATCCGAAAATTCGGGAAAGACAAGAAGAGAAAAAGGAATAAGCTTAGTGCAATTCGTGTGCTCAGCAAATACGTCGAAGTGCTGTTTGATTAACAGCATAATTTGCTCAAGTAATACGTCAAAGTACTGTCCAATTTCCGGGAGCAGCTTCGTTCAAGAATCACGAAAATTTCGGACTACGTCTTTGAATTTTTGTAGGTGGGTTTTAGTTACGTATTTATTTGTAATTTTAAACTTGGATATATATATATCATGACATGCATGTGTGTGTGTCCACTTCTTTCGAAAAATATAGTCTTTCTTTTTAAAATTTCGATCGATGATATGCTCTTTCTGGTTTTCGACAATCTTTGATTCCGCTGTATTCGTTCGAAATTCTGATAAGTTCTGTTCGATAAGTTTGAATTTTGTGATACATTGTTACTAATCGATTTGAAATGGGACGATGATTGTAGTTCTGTATGGCCCCCATCAATGGGTATAAAATTGTGTTCTGGCCCCCATCAATCGATATAAAACTGTGTTCTGGCCTTACCCCTTAGAGGACTAACATATTGGGGACAATTTGACCATAGAAATGAGATGAGTAACAGTGTTGTGTTTGTTCTGAATTGTTTCTGATTTGCTCTGAATGGTCTGATAATCTATGTCTCATATTCGATTTCGGTTCCGTTATGATAAGTCAAAAATAATAGGTTTTGAAAGTTTGTTAAAGAAATGCTTTAAGAATTAAGTTCTATATGTATCTTTTGAAATCGATCGACCCCTACTTGCTGAGTGTTTTCCAAAGCACTTACCCTTTACAACTTTCAGATAAGAATGAAGAACAAATGAATGAGGAGGAACAAGAAGTATTCTGGGAATGGTGATCGAATGACAAGATCAGGAGATCAAGATTTTTTTTTACATTTTCTTTTGTTTAGCTTCCGCAAACTCTGATGTAAAAGTTTATTCTGTTGTCGTTGTAAAGACAATATTTTTTTAATGAAAAAGACTGGTTATTTGGTTTTTTGATACGAGGCTTATTGTTTACAAGTAATTGTTAAACAATTCCAAATGTCACCGACGCTTCGGTCTCGGGGCGTGACAACATCGATCAGACCGAAGTGTTTAAATAATTTTCCTAATTTTTTGTAAGGACCGTGTCTCGTATTATCATAAATCCTATGTTGATTATCGATAATTCATGAAATTGTTATGTGGTTATGTAAATGACGTATATAATTGACACTGAAATTTAAGAAATGTGTTTGTGAGAATAGTAATTGACTTGTGTTTGAACGATGTGCTGAACCGGAGTAGAAAAGTGACACATGTTACGGTTTTCAACATAATTATCTGTGTATTAGTTCAAATGAAATAAAACCAATATCATTAGAAAGCTAATACATAGTACTAAAACTTTCATGTTTTGAGTTTTGTCCAAATCTATTTGGACATAGGGGAAAAATTATCCCGAAGTGTAACGTGTGCATTTTAGTCTCTACACTGACGCATTTTTGGAGAATGAGCATAAGTTTCACGTCCAAGATTCAAATTGAGTGAGGTTTGTGGCAAAAAAAAGCTAAGATATAGATCTACAAAGTTCAGGTTGATCGCTTTTGCTAATTTGGACCCTACAATGTTGGACAGAACAGCTTGTTCTCGAGCACGGCACAACCAGCACTCGGGGGACAGAACGTCTCGTGCTCGAGCGCATGATGTTACCGCTCGAGCGCGATACAAATAACCCTCGGGGGACATAATTTGAAGTGTATTTGAAGTCGAGATCCATATATGTGGTAGAATAACCTACAAGAAATTAAGTTTTGAAGTCGAAATTGAATTATGTTATAATTTCAAATTGATATGAAATTTCAAAGTTTCAAAAGATATTTGAAGCTTATATTGTTTGTTTTAAATTATGTTATTGATTGAATTGAATATGTTATTTATGTAGATAGATTATTAGACTGATATTTTCAAGCTACATCGTCTGTAACGAATAATTGAGGTATGTTGCGACCGAGTAACATATGAAAATATATGTATCATATGATATATATTTGATTGATTTAGTTGAGAATGTATGTCTATATGCCTTATTTGTTGAGTTGATGTGGCATACATGACATACACATTGAGCTATGATCCTTGGATATCTATTATGATTGTATTTTATTATGGGGTTTGTGAACACGATGCTATGTTTGGCATTATATGTCCCTTAAAACATAGTCACTAGTGGCCTCGATGATTGATTGAGATTTGGGATTTGATGGCACTTTGTCGACGCTATCATACAAGTATCCCTGATTGAGGCCGGTGTGCGAGCATTGATTTGATAGCGATTCGATTGATTCTGATATATGCTCAGTGAATGGGCATTTAACCTGATACATCCACGACATACATGCATTGCATATCATATATCATTGTTTAGATATATGTGGTATATATTGTGATTGTTTCATACGGAGCTTTGATCAACCAAGATGGGGCTGTTGTTGTCTTTGTATGTGGCAATGACATGTACTCCAGGATATCAGCAGACTAGAGAGGGTGCTTCTGGAGAGAGTCACAGTTTGAGCCGAATGTCTATATGCCTTATTTGTTGAGTTGATGTGGCATACATGACATACACGTTGAGATATGATCCTTGGATATCTATTATGATTGGATTTGATTCTGGGTTTGTGAACACGATGCTATGTTTGGCATTATATGGCCTTTAAAACATAGTCATTAGTGGACCCAATGATTGATTGAGATTTGGGATTAGATGGCGCTTTTTCGACGCTAGCATACGAGTATCCCTGATTGAGGCCGGTGTGCGAGCATTGATTTGATAGCGATTCGATTGATTCTGATATATGCTCAGTGAATGGGCATTTAACCTGATACCTCCACGAAATATATGCATTGCATATCATATATCATTGTTTAGATATATGTGGTATATAATGTGATTGTTTCATACGGAGCTTTTCTCAACCCAGATGAGGCTGTTGTTGTCTTTGTATGTGGCAATGACAGGTACTCCAGGATATCAGGAGACCGGAGAGGGTTCTTCTGGAGAGAGTCACAGTTTGAGCTGAATGTCTATATTCCTTATTTGTTGAGTTGATGTGGCATACATGACATACACGTTGAGATATGATCCTTGGATATCTATTATGATTGGATTTGATTCTGGGTTTGTGAACACGATGCTATGTTTGGCATTATATGGCCTTTAAAACATAGTCATTAGTGGACCCAATGATTGATTGAGATTTTGGATTAGATGGCGCTTTTTCGACGCTAGCATACGAGTATATTTGATCGAGGCCGGTGTGCGAGCATTGATTTGATAGCGATTCGATTGATTCTGATATATGCTCAGTGAATGGGCATTTAACCTGATACCTCCACGACATATATGCATTGCATATCATATATCATTGTTTAGATATATGTGGTATATAATGTGATTGTTTCATACGGAGCTTTTCTCAACCCAGATGAGGCTGTTGTTGTCTTTGTATGTGGCAATGACAGGTACTCAAGGATATCAGGAGACCGGAGAGGGTGATATGAAATACTATTTTTATTATTCAAATAAGATAGGCTTATAGTAAAGAAAATTTTAAACTCGTTTTCTGCTGTAATTAATTAACCCTAATAAAATTACTTTGGAATAATGATTAAGAGTTAAGGGCCCTATACATTATGGTATCAGAGCTTGTGTACACGTAATAGGCACAAATGAATTGTGTGTATGTGTTTGATTTATTTGTGTTACTTGCTCCTACTGGATTTAGTTTGAGTAAGTTATTGATGTGACTACTGATTTGATAAGATGATAATGTGTAAGTGATATTTATTTGTGATATTCATACTATCTTTTGTAGATGGATCTCAGAAATGAAACTGCAAGTAGTAGTACTGAGAGAATGGTTTGAATTATGATGATAATGTGTAAGTGATATTTATTTGTGATATTCATACTATCTTTTGTAGATAGATCCCAGAAACGAAACTTCAAGTAGTAGTACTGAGAGAATGGTTGGACAATTCGAAGGAATGTCCATGTATCTAGTGATGGTTCGATTCCAGGACTTGAAGCCACCGAGGTTCTTTGGCACTGAGAGTGCATAAAGAGCAGAGGCCTGGTTGAAGGATATCGAGCATCTGTTTAATATTGTTGAATATTCTATGCCTCGAAGAATGAAACTTTCTCTTTATCAATTGAAGGACCGAGCCAAATCTTGGTGGGAAGCCACTGAGATTGGACTGAAAGATGTCGGGATTGAAGTCACATGGGATGTCTTCAAGGCCCAATTTTTTGGACATTATTCTCCTCCTTCTTATTACACTGCCCAAAAAAATGAATTTAATAATCTGCTGTAGAGAACGATGACTATTGCAGAATATGCTTCAAAATTTTCTACTTTGTTGAAATATGCGCCTCATGTAGCGGCAAATGCAAAAACAAAATATAACAAGTTTGTGAATAGATTGCATCCTGCTATCTATACTTTTGTTGTTTCTGATTTGCCTACGATCTACGCAGAGCAGTTGAACGAGCAAAGGCAGCCGAAGCTGGACTAAGGCGAGGACTTCCTCAATAATCTCCTTCTCCTCTAATGTCAGCTCAGCAGCCTACCTTGCATCCGAAAGGTAGAAAGTTTAAAAAGACTGGTTCTACTGCTTCTTCATCTTTTTCGAGTTCTAGTGGATCCTAGCGAGGGAGTCCTGTTATTGCTCCATATTGTAGCCATTGTGGAGGCAAATATACTATCGAGCAGTGTCGAGATATGTTTGGTACTTGTTGTGGGTCCCCGGGTCCGACATCTAATACTAATAATTATAATTGTAACAAACCAAATGATCGAGTAAAATACATAATTTGTGGTTCACAAATCCACATAAACATCGTCAAAATAATTTAATTGTCTCAAATGTTTGAAATATAATTTTCAACATGCCAAAATAAAGAAATCCCAACATCATAAAATAGCTCCTAAGACCCGTGAATCCCACTCTAACTCGTATCTCCTCGCCTTGAGCTGGACTCTGGCATACCAAGCCTCGCTTCACCTACCGTCAAGCACATGAAAACAAGAGGTACCGGACATGCCGGTGAGTATAAACCCAGTATGATACAATCAATAACATATGAGAATTAAAGTGACAAATATTTCATATTAAATTCATAAATATGCAATATAATGCAATGCATAATCAGAAGTTGTGGGCTATCAATAAATCTCAAGACCAAGTGATTCATCTGGTCATACGGTACCCAAGGAAAGAGAATCCCCCAGCAACATCCACCGACTCATCCGCTCGAGGTGGGGTGCTGTGTTCTACAATCCCAGGACTATGGTGCGCATATAGAGAGTGTTCAGGCCATAGCAGCGACCTCCGCATACACTATGCCAACTCAACTATAGCCCCATACGTCCAACAAATCAATAAATCAAGGCGACCTCCGCCATATCAAATCTGAATCAACAAGTGGCTCAATATGTAATGTAATGATGCAAATCAATATCATCCTTTCGATATTATAATAAACTCATCTCAAGGCCACAATCATCATCAAATCACAAGTAATTCATCGAGTCATAGAATTTTCAATTTAAAATAAAAATGATACTTTTACTTCGTATATTACCGACCGTAACATACCTATCAAATATTACCAAAAGAAGATCGAAATGTGTAGGTGAGAAGTCTTGAACCTTCGAAGTCTACTATAACTCAAGAACTCGAATCATTTATCAAAACAGAGCAATTTCTGTACAAAATTCATAATTAATTCAATAATGCTTCGAAACAAGATCCGTAAATTTCTTAACCGTAATATGCCATAAAAACATTTACTGAATCATTTTATCAAACACATGACATGCGTGCTAAAGAGTTAGCTCCTTTACTTTGCCCTTGTCTTCAATTCCATTTCTTTTCAAAATATCAATACATACAATAATAATACCATCAATCATTATATTAACCACTTTACCTCAACACTCAAACCAAACAACACATTGTTTTCTCTTCAATTACTAACTCAAGGAAATAAGCTTTCTTACCTTGCTTCTAAACTCTTGAGGAGAAGAACTTCAAATCTCCAAGAAAAGATTAAGGCTTCAATCAAAGATTAATGTCTTGGAAGAAATTGGATTGAAGGAGAAATGAAGAACCCTGGCTTCCAAACCGATAGAGAGAAGAGAAGGAGAAGGAAAATGAGTAAAAAAATGATCCCATTCGATTTTATGCCTTCCCAAACACCAAAAAACGTTTTCTTAAATTGCTGGGCGCTCGGGCGGACATCTTTTTCCGCTCGAGCGCGGAACTCTCGGCCATAAATCCAAAATTTTCAAACAAGGCCCGCCCGGGCGGACATCTTTTTCCGCTCGGGCGCGCTCTGCGCACAGCTACGTCAACGATTGCTTCCGAAACGCCTTTTTCCTTCAAAATTAGGAAAAGTGGTAGACATGAAAGTTGTAGTCCTATGTCTTGGCTTGCATCTCCAATTAGCCTCATGTCATTTGGAGGTCTGAGTAAAACGTTATGTTCAATCTCCCAACATGTGTCATTGTAGGAACGACGATACGCACGACACACTTCGGGGCGCTTTTGGCTCATCTTTCCTAATGATTTGAACAAAAAACTCAAAACATAAAAGTTATAGCCTTATGTCTTATCTTTCTAATGAATGTGGCCTCACATCAATTGTATCAATATACAAAACATTATGCTAAAAACCACAACTACTGCCACATTTTTCATACCGTTTCTGCACTTCCATTATCTATTTAGCTCGAATTCCACCTTTGATTCTACCCATCCATTATCTATTCCATTCTATAACATTCATTACCATTCATACCATAACGTAAAGCCATAAACCATCACAACTATTGCCACAATTTTATTTTTTTTGTTCAAAATTCGGGCATTACAATTCCTCCCCTCTAAAAATAGATTTGGTCCTCTAAATCAATCATCTCTTTCGAGTCTAAGATGTAATGATCAATACTGAAAATAAAACCGAGAATAGAAACGTACTTCATTTGAATAACTCTAGATATTTATGTCTCATTTTATCTTCTAATTCCCAAGTTGTCTCTTCGACACCATGTTTGTTCCACTGTACTTTAATCAACGGTATCAATTTATTTCTCAGTTGCTTATCTTTTCTATCTAGAATTTTAATCGGTCTCTCAATGTAGCTCAAATTCTGATCTAACTCAACTTCATCGGGTGGAAGTACATGAGAAGGATCTGGATGATATTTCCTCAACATGGACACATGAAAAACATCATGAACACCTGATAACGCAGGAGGAAGAGCTAATCTATAAGCCAAATCACCAACACGTTCCAAAATCTCATATGGATCTATGAATCTCGGTGATAATTTACCCTTCTTTCCAAATCTAACTGTACCACAGAAAGGAGATATTTTCAGAAAAACTCTGTCACCTTTCTCAGAAATCAACGGCCGTCTCCTGATGTTCGCATACTTAGCCTGCCTATCCTGAGCAGCTCTCATACGACTTTGAATCAATTTCACCTTCTCTGTCATATCTCTTATCATATCAGGTCCTACAATTGGTGCTTCAGATAAATCGTCCCAATACAAAGGAGATCGACACTCTCTGCCATATAATGCTTCAAATGGTGACATTCCAATGCTCACTTGATAACTGTTGTTATACGAAAACTCGACAAGTGGTAACGAATCCTGCCAACCAATGCCAAATCCATAACTACAGCTCTCAGCATATCCTCCAATGTCTGAATAGTACGTTCTGACTGTCCGTCTGTCTGAGGATGATATGATATACTCAAATGCAAACGAGTACCAAGGGCCTCTTGTAAACTCTGCCAAAAATGAGAAGAAAATCTGGGATCACGATCTGATACAATTGACTTAGGCACACCATGCAATCTCAAAACTTCTCTGATGTACAATCTGGCCATCTGATCATGCCTATATGTCATCTGATAAGGAACGAAACACGAAGACTTAGTTAATCTGTCAACGATAACCCAAATTGCATCGCAACCCCTCGACGACCTCATCAATTTCGTGACAAAGTCCATGGTGATATGGTTCCACTTCTATTCTGGAACCTTAAGGCTATGCAAAAGACCTCCTGGTCGCTTTCTTTCTGCTTTCACTTGTTGACAGTTCAAACAACGAGATACAAATTTTGCTATGTCAGATTTCATTCTTTTCCACCAAAATTGTTTCTTCAAATCATTGTACATCTTTTTACTTCAAGGGTGTACACTGAATTTACTGCAATGAGCATCACGCAAAACTTGCATCCTCAACTCTGAAATATTAGGAACTACAATACGATCATTCACAAACAAAATACCCTCATTATTAACCTGAAATTCTGATTGATGTCCTGATCTGACGAGTTCAACTGATTTCTGAATGCTTTGATCCAACCTTTGGGCTTCCTTAATTTTTACAAACAACTCGGGCTCTATCTGAATCATAAATACTCTTATAGGTTGAGTATCTACCACAAAATCCAAACCAAAAATACAACATTCTTCTACTAGATCAGATAAACTGCTAGTAATCAAAGACATATTACATACTTTTCTGCTCAAAGCATCGGCTGCTGCATTAGACTTTCCTGGATAATAATTTATTTCGCAATCATAGTCTTTCAACAAGTCTAACCAACGTCTGTGTCTCATGTTCAACTCCACTTGTGAAAAGAGGTATTTCAAACTCTTATGATCAGTGAATATCTCAAATTTCTCACCATATAAGTAGTGACGCCAAATCTTTAAGGCAAAAACCACTGCTGCTAGTTCGAAGTCATGCACTGGGTATCTAGACTCATGTGGCTTCAACTGTCGTGAAGCATATGCAACAACACGGCCATGCTGCATTAATACACAACCCAGTCCTTGATGTGAAGCATCAGTGTGCACTATAAATCCTCCTACATCTGATGGAATAGTCAGAACTGGAGCACTAGTCAATCTCTGCTTAAGTTCAACAAAACTAGCCTCACAAGTCTGTGACCAAATAAATGGTGCATTCTTTTGTGTCAGTTAGGTATTTGGCCTCGCAATCTGTGAGAATCCTTTAATAAATCTGCGATAATAGCCTGCCAAACCCAAAAAACTACGTACCTCAGGAACTGATGTCGGTCTAGACCAATTGATGACTGTCTCAACTTTACTCGGATCAACTGATATATCAGCCCTTGAAATCACATGTCCAAGGAAAACCACTCTATCCAACCCAAACTCACATTTGGATAATTTAGCATACAAGTTTTCAGTTCTCAAAATCTGCAAAACAGCTCTCAAGTGCTCGGCATGCTCAAATTCAGATTTTGAATAAATAAGAATATCATCAATGAATATCACAACAAATCGATCTATATACCATTGAAACACACGGTTCATCAAATCCATAAATACCGCAGGTGCATTGGTCAACCCAAAAATTCAAAATGCCCATACCTGGTACGAAAAGAAGTCTTAGGCACATCTGCCTCTCTAACTCTTAACTGATGATATCCAGATCTTAAATCAATCTTAGAATATACAGAAGAACCCTGCAACTGGTCAAAGAGATCATCAATCCTTGGCAAAGGATACTTATTCTTTACTGTGGATTTATTCAACTATCTATAATCGACACAAAGCATCATAGACCCATATTTCTTCTTCACGAATAAAACCGGAGCACCCCAAGGTGAAACACTTGTTCTTATATATCCTTTAGCCAATAGATCCTCAAGTTGTTCCTTTAGTTCCTTCAGTTCAATTGGCGCCATCCTATAAGGAGCTCTAGAAATAGGCTGTGTACCTGGCATCAACTCAATGTTGAACTCAATCTCTCGGACTGAAGAAAATCCTGGAATTTCATCTGGAAATATATCTGAAAATTCACTAACAATTGGAATATCTGCCAATTTAGGTACTGACCTTGAAATATCAATTGCATAAACCAAAAAACATTCTGCTCCTTTCTACAATAAACGAGTCATGGACAAAACAGATATCAAATGAATCTTAGCTCGAGAACCCTTACCATAGAATGTCCATTGATCTGTCATATCAGGCCTAAACTTAACAATCTTCTAAAAACAG